>NC_085046.1:102646228-102841773 GCF_963662255.1 Cinclus cinclus | reverse complement strand
TTAGTACCCAGGTTATCCATTTATTTGGAGAAGTATTTTCACTAACGTGAGCATAGTGTGCATTGACAAGATTATCTTTTGAGGGATAAAATAGTCATAGTCTCCATGGAAATAATACATACCAAAGAGCAGAAAACCAGACTGAAAATTTTGGCGTGGGATTTTTTTAATCTGGTTTAGTTTTAGCTTTTTCAAAGAGATAATAACTCTATATACGTGCCCCTTAGAAATGTTTACAGTGTCCATTGTGACATCAGGGTCTAGTGATCCTTAAAAGACTTTCAGGTCTAGGTCCTGAAGTACCTGAAATTTTCACATATTTCCCCTGGCAGATGAGCTACAAGATTTGCAAGACATTTTAACCTCAAGCAAATGACGTGTAAATAATTTCTGCTATGATTTGTGTTCTCTCCCAAATAACCGCGTGAGTATACATGGTGGGTGGTTGGCCTTGCTTCATCTTTCCTTTAAAAAAATATAATAAAAAGAAGGACTATTAACATTACATAAACTCACCAAGTCCAAGGGCTATTTCTAATAAGTTATTAGGGTTTGGTTATAGTCCTGAGGGAATTAATCATGTTTACTTTAGATTTTAAATCCCTCAGTCTTCCTTCAGTGGAGTCCAACAGAGCAACTACATTGCCAGGTTTTGGGGGTGTTGTTTTAAAAAGGTTCTGTCAAAGACTCAACCAGTTTATGTAAGCTACTTATTCCTGTGGGAAAAGATGTGCCTATCTTACTCCAGTCAACCAGACTTATCTCACTTCCACCAGCATAAATGTAGCTGGACTCCACCAACAGTACTCAAGGTCAGTCATTTCCATACCAGCTTTCTTCTCAGCTGCACAGTCTAAAACAGCAGCAAAACATTGTTTTATTTCTGTTCCTAAAATTTAACTTTTTTTTTACCTCTTACTTGGAGTTGTGACTCCCTTTTGTGCTGCATTTTCACAGACTTCATTGCTGTGTTGGAACATAAATGCAGAAAAAGGAACTACTGCTCTAAGGCAAACAATACCTAATCCTATTTATTTTCTTCTTAAAGTGCTGAAGATTTGGCTCCATCTTATACTCTCTGCCTTCAGTTCTTGAAAAATAACTGTTGCATAAGGTGTGAATAATATTGTGTTATATAAATATCTTGTAGTATATGAAGATTAAGGTGTATATTTATGGAGTGAAAAATGCATAAAAAATCAATTGCTTTCTTCCATTTTAACTTAGTGGGAATTTTCTCCAACAGTTTTTAACTATACTCTTTAAAGCTTAAGGGTTTTCCAGGCAGATTTGGGAAAAGCTAGCAAAATTCATTGAACTTCAAACCCCACAAAATGAGTATCATTTCCCCTCAGTTTTCTTATGTACTTACAGATATGAGCTGCATAAGAAGTCTCCTGCTATCACACTACTTGTGAAATTATTAGTGTTGTATCTGAATTTAAAACCAGGAATGAGACAAGGAGGCCTAGGAGATACATGCTAGACTACCAACATCATGTTGAAGCTGCTTTCTAGTATTCCCTAGTTGTTACAGCAGTGGTGGCTAATTCTATGTCAAATTGAATATGTGCTGTTAAGCTGACTTCCCTATGTTCCTTTACACAGCAATGTGGAAGTCCTTTATTTTCCAACTGAGTTGTTTTCCTTTGACGTTGCTTTGCTTGTGAGTATACCCCTTCTGTTTTGCTCATGCAAAAAAAGCTAAAGTGAAAAGCCAAAAATAAAATTACAATAATTAGCATTTTGTGCTTTTACTCTCTGCAGGGGCTAGTTGATATAAGAGGTTTGCAAGAGCTTTTATATCTTTCTGAATCCAGCATAAGGCGGTTGTCTACTATTTGCCTCTAATTCTGCTCTCTTTTTTTTCCTTACTTATTCTTGTAGGCTTAGTTTTTACGTATTTTAGAAAAGATACAATTTTTTGAAAGAAAATATTATTCACTTTTAGTTCACTAGCAAAATTGGAGGTAATTTAATCTAGTTGTTTACCAAGGCAAGACAAAGTGGTTTTAGTGTGTCCCTTACTACTTCAGGCAAGATGAACCTGTCTTCCAGAAGGCTTGCCTTTATCTTTCCCTTCAAATGTTCATGTTTTACTGAGGTACAACAATAAAGAAGCCAGCCTGTAATGTCACCACCTCGAGGTATTTCCATGATTTCATTAAAATGCACCTTTCTGGAAACTCAATCAAGATTACTTTTCTCCTTATCAAGACATAAAAATGATTTTGAACAAAACAGAAAAGAAGAGGCCAAACTAAAAGCTGTGGCTCAAATTAGTTTTGAAAGCCAAAGAAGTGAAACTGCCTCAGGACCTCTTTCATGCACGATTTTTATCTGTCTGTAGAAGTATGGATAGCAGCTATTTGTTACAGCATCTATTTATTACAGAAACAGCCTTTCCCTGGTTTGATGACTTTATTTCCCAACAGAATTAGCCCCTTAAATAATGCACTGACGAAACTGCAATTCTACAACAACCCAATGCATACATGCAGAGCACACTTGCACTGCCATCACCAGAGAAGTTTCACATTTACATAATTTATTGACCCAGGCACAAATTAACCTTGCAAATAACAAAAGACAAAGATGAGAGAGACAAAGAGAATATAGGAGGTCAATTGTAAGCAACTTAAAACAAGCCTTTGTTTGATTTCTGCACTTGTTGCCCTTTCTTCTTGCATTGAAATTCAAACCTCCCATGGCTGCTGCTCCATGCTACATTCATTGCAGGGGTGACTATGGGATCATGGAACACAAGGCCACCAACACTTCAGCCAAGTCAGAATGCAGCAAGATATGAAAGAAGGCATTGGTCTGTACCACCTGACTCCACTCCATGAGCTGAGACAGAGTTACCTTAAGGGGAGGGGTAGGAGCTGCAGTGCAGGTAACACTGAACAGGCACAGATAACCCCAGAGACTCCGACCAAAGGGAAAGAGACTCCGTGCTGTGGAGCATGCAAGATGTGTCATACCATAAATCACAACTCTGTAGCAGTTGCTGTGGTAACCACACCTTTTTAAAACACAGTTGGCAGATAAAACATTTATACATTCTCACACCCTTCTTTTGCACATAGGTGAAGGCTGCAAAAGTGTACAGCCCTCATCTGACGTAGGCTTTTATTTTCCTTTCATGAATTTTCTACCACCACCTTCCCAAGCACTCCAGACAGGTCTGCAAAGAATGAGATATAGGTTTCCCCAGCTTCTCTGCACAGCAGTGAATAGAAGTAGACACTCAAGGAAAAAAAAAAACAAAAAAACAAAAAAAACCCAAAAGAAAAAACCAAAAAAAGCCCCCAACAACAACAACAACGAAAAAAACCCAAAAAAACCAAACAACCAAACAAAAAAAACCAAAACAACAACCCAAAAAAACAAAACAAAAAATAAACCAACCCGAACTTTAATCTTTTGTTGCCTTTTTCTCCTTTCCTGACTTTCTCAAGATTATGAATGCATTGTTACTAACTTGAATTTCAGCTAGGCTGTCTTGTTTCTTTTGATACATAGGTAATTATTTTCCATGAGTTTACTTTGCTGCCATATTACAGTGCTCCTAGGATGTTTTATTACATTTAGCATAATACCTTCTAATAATAAAAGTATCAGTACAACTCCTTATCAATTAGAAAATCTTCCATAGCACAAAAAATCCTGATGCTTGCCCCACAGAGGACAAGTGTAGGACCTACATTTGAACTTGATCCCAGTTCACTCTAAGTGACTTTGGCATGAAGAATCCCCTAACACCATTTGGTATTCCATGTAACGATCCATCACTGGAACCTCTCCTTTGACCTTGTTCTTGTTGTGCTAGATGTGCTCTCCTCCAAATCACTTAAAAGAAAAGACTGAAATGAAGGGGAAACCCTGGAAAAACCACTACCAAACACAATCATTAGGTTGTATAAGGACAGAATTCATGATCAAACATTTCTGTTACACTGAAATATCAGAACAGTTTGTCCTACAGGAGAATTTGTGATACCCCACAAGCCAATGGATGGATTGTTTCACATATACTAAATTCCTCTGTGTTCCCAGGGATTCTGTGCATTTATTAATGGATGAATTATCACAAAAGCCTCATGGTTAGCTGCTGCTGAAAGCCCGTTCAGTGTACTTAGCTAGGCCTGAAAGCGCAATTGAAAATATTACAGGCTCATATGTAAAATGCAATTTTAAACACTGAGCTCGAGATGCATAGATTTTTATCTTACTGTCCTCAGGATCTTGAAAATAGAAAGCTTATCTGTGGTGTCATGGGGTCTCTATAATGGTCCTTAATATTAAACATTAGTAAGTCAAAAGGAAGACAAAACTCAGTCAATGGTACACTGCTCTTCTTAAGAAAATCAAAGTAAAACAAAACACATTCCCCAGCCATTTCTTTTTTTTCTTAGCAGGAGAAAACAAGCCAAGCATGCCCTGTGCTAATCTATAGAAATGAGTTAGGAATTTATTTTAAAGATTCCTTATCAAATAGATGTTTTATTGAAGTTGAGAGTGAGATTTTGCATATAGGGTTGTTCACCACTGTTAGGGGTTGGTTCTTTCCCTTTTCCCTCTGTGGAATTCCCCCTTGTCATGCTAAGATACCTGTTGACTGGGCCCTGGTGGCAAGGGGGAGGGGAGAGAGGAGGGAAACCCCTCGATATCCAAACGTCCAGAAGACAAAGCGGAAGGCTGGGCCTCAGCCCATTTTCCCCTGTGGAGTTCGGACGAGAAGGACGATCGTCGCCTCAGTCCCACATCCCTGCCATCCCAGCATCGGGAGCCATCCTCACTGCTGTCAGACCCTGCCCTGCTGCCTTCTCGCTGTAACCTGCCACCATCCAGCACTCTGCTGAGCACCAGGACCCACACCGTGAGCGGAGAGCTCTCTCTCCATCTCTCTCTCCCCCTGGGACAGCGCTGCCATCACCCCCAGCCCTCCTGCAGCTCTGCGGGACCCGCCCGCCCCCAGCACCGGGAACTGCAGCTCAGGGAAAAGGTGCCTGCAGCCAAAAAACACTGGGACTGAGTTACTGTTCTGTTTGTGGGTAATTTCATAGCTGTTGTTGTTCTTGTTTCTTTTGTTAGATATACTAGTAAAGAACTGTTATTCCTATCCCCATATCTTTGCCTGAGAGCTCCCTTAATTCCAAAATCATAATAATCTGTAGGAAGGAAGGATCACATTTTTCAGTCCAAAGGGAGGCTTCTGCTTTCCTTAGCCTAGATCAAGTTACTTGCAGAATCAGAACTGAAATTGAGGGTTTAGTAGAACAAAAGTACTGGAGGTTAAAATGCTGTCGTGGCTCATACAGCATCTGTATGCTCGTGCACAAGAATTCAGGACCTAATTTATTTCCTGATGATATTCATGGAGAGCAGACAAATTTGAACCAATATTTTCATTGCAGTTTCCTCATTTTGAAGGAAAGAAAGCAGCCAAAATTGTTTCCAGCCAATACATGGGAAGTGATAAATGTGCATTCCCACCAGTGCATTGTACCGGTGGGAGGCGGCACCTCCTTCTTGCCAGCCCACCCAGATGTTCACTAGCAGCTGGTGCTGGGGATTCCTGCCTTCCTCAAATCTCCTTCCATCAAAACATACAAAGACCAGCCTTTGCAGCTTGAACCAAGACAGATAATTTTGCTTGGTTTGTAAGGATTGCTCACTTCTACAGCTCAGCCTACAAAAGTGAGTGGGAGTGACACTGGCATGGGGTGGGGAAAACAAGACAGGTTAGCAGGCAGAAGTTTCCTGCCTGCAGTTTAAGTGTTGATGAGGTGACTACTCTTTTTTTTTTTTTTGTTTGGTTTTGTTTTGTTTTGTTTCTAAAACATTAATATTTCCCCAAATTAACATCTCAAGGTTAATCTAATGCTGAAAAACAGTATTGAGGATTATATCACAGGCAGACTATAGCCCATCTTTTTAAAAGGATAAGTACCTGTCTGTGAGCCAGCAGCTCAAGGGACAATATTCCATGCAGGAAAGATGGTGCAGCTTCACTGACTTTGTCCTTTAATGCCTGCCTGCAAGGATCCTCTGCATTCTACATGTGTGATAGATGATCATTCCTCAACTACTACGGGAGCTGTTTCTCATTATCTTCATTCCCTATTGTACACTCCCCAAGGCATTTATATTATTTCCCCTACACCTGATTAAAAAAGACCAAAAAAACCCACAGAGTTCCAAAATCCAAAAGCTAACAGACCCCACTGTCCCACTGTTTGCCGCAACTCTAAACCATCTAAAATGGCAGTAAGAAGCTTTATTTCAATTATACATTATTACTGTTATGCTCTACAGATTTATTTTATTAGCAGAGAATTAAAGTATATATTATAAGGTTATTTATGTCACTTGCAAAGCTGGGACTTTTGTCTTATTCATCTCTTGAATGTGTAACTATGCTTACTTTCAGCGTAACCACATTTGCTTAAATCAGGAGGGAGTCTGGCTTGTTATCTCAAATGTTATTGCTATAAAGTAAGTGCACAAACATCCCAGTAAGAAATGCTTTCACAAAACAGAGATTGCTTTGCTCTAATGAACTTGCCTGCTAGTGGAAAAGTGAAAAAGGTAAGAAGCAATACTGTCTTTCAAGGAGGAAACAAAATAAAGCTTCCACACATGTTGCCATGACACTCTTCTACAAATAATGATTTCTGTCTACGATATCCTAGCTATCAAAACCTCTTCTAATGCTGTTGCCATAACAAAGCACCCTGCTTCTACTTTGGGAAAGATCTTTTACTGCCCTTTTTCATATACAGCATACCTTCAAAACTCCATCAAAGCCTGAAAAACACAGCATTTACTGATGATTCCACTATTGATTCAAAGGCATTCAAGCTATTATTAGTCTCCTTCTATGGATGCATCATCACTAGTACTAGCTGACTTCCAATGGTAATAGTCCACCTCTGTGAGACTGAAATTATCAATATCCCAAATCAACAGTTGGCTTGAGACCATCTTAGATCGATAGAGCTGATGGATGATGCACACTCCCAAACCACTTAGACTGGCAATATAAGCGATTTTAATGTTTTTTTTTCATTCTGTAGTTCCTACAGCCCAGTCATTAACACTGGGATAATTGGGGTTAATGGATCATTGAGGTGAGCACTGTTCAACTGAACCAAGATGACTCTTTCCCCACACTTGTCTCCAACCTTTCTTAGATGTACTATACAACCTGAGCAGCTGCTGTGTTCAGCCTATGCCAGGTATGAAACAATTCAGCTCTGCCTTCAGCTTTGTGGACATTGCAGGAGGTCAAGGTTTTTGCATGTTGAAGCAGAAGAGATGCAAAAGGAAGGGACAAAATAGACAAGGAATAGAAAAGATTGTAGGTAGAAACAAAAGTCTGCCATCAGCTACTTTATTCCTTTTTTCCAGCCCTCATTTTGTTATTACCTTGCTCTCCCTTCAATGTTACTGACACCTTTGAAATTTCTATGTAACTTTTTATGAATTAGGCATATTCTGTAACTCTTCTAACAGTTTAGGAACAACATAGAGACTCTGGAATCCTGCCGAGCCTGAGAGGTAACTTAACTAGACTAAGAATGTATTAGAAAAGAAAATTTATTTTTAGCTGAGTATAAAATGTAGTTTCTGAAGACTGAGGAACTGAGAAGTGTCATTGTGAAAAAGAATTTTTCTGAAGAAAAAAAAAGAAAAATAATAATTCCGCTTTTAATTACAACAGACATGGGTTGTCTGCATTTTAATACTTGGTTGTTTAATCTTCCTAAAAAAAAAAATTACTCAGAATCGCTATTTTCATCAATAATGTTACTGATTATTAATGATTAAGTATAGCTATTAGACTGATACCATTTACCATAGGTTAGATGTTCTCAAGCTGTGGAATTATGCTAGAAGAAAGCACAGAAATATCTGCAACAGCTGACACGGTGCATCTAAAAAAGGATTTTTTACAAGGAGACTAATAGAAAATTTTAAAAAACCCAGCCTTTGCAGTTTTGGAGGCTCAAGGTATCTATGCTGGCCTAAACCAAGCCAACTCCAATTCAGATCCTCCTTTAAAGCATCCAAAGCTGCTTTTATAGCAATTGAAGTCCATAACCTTCTCCCATCTTTTACTTGGGATAGATGCTCCAAGTCACACTACAAAAGGCAATCAGAGAAGCAAAATATTTGGGACTTATGACTGGCATCAACTCCTCTCCAACAGCACTGAATACACTAATTTATATAATATATAAATATTACATATGAATATATACTAGCAGTGTCATATACTTAGGATATCAGATTTCACAAAAGCACTGGTTTGTGTTTGCCTGCAACAAATGTTTCCATCGAGACAACTTTTAATTTGTCATATGACTGATCTTTAAATAGAACCAAGGTCTCCAAGAACAAGTCCTTTCATCTCTAAAACTTAAATCTCAAAACAAAAATTTTCTCCTGTCTTCTTGAGGACTCTGGAGCCACTTTCCTCAACACTTCAATGCCTTAGAGCATCCTTGATCTTGGTCCTATAAGAACGCTGCTTTTTTAGTCTTATGCAGACATTTATAAAGATAGCATCTTATCAACATACTATGTGAATAGTAGGAAGTGCAGAAGGTCTTCTCTCCAGAAACCTTCTCTACTTCTCAGTTTTCTCTGCTGAATTGAACATCAATAACTTTCCACAGGATGGCTTGCCATTTTAATGTAGTTGTAAGGTCACAAGCAGAAAATGTCTTCTAACATGAATGCAGTGCTTTTCTCTTCAATTAGCAACAGCCCCCACCAAGCCCTCTGTACGTTTGGGGTTTTTGTTTTTTGTTTTTTTTTTAAATTTTTTTATGTGTATTTCAAGACTGAGAAATCAAAGACAATGCCTTTCAAAATAAGGTCATGCATAGCTCCAAAATTATTTCCCTGCCAGACTTCAATTTTCAAATTAAAATAGAAGAGCAGAATTTATTTTTGCAGCAGAGGAATAGTCTCTGTTCAGGGGTAGAAACTTTGTTTTTTCAAACATCTGAAAACAAACATCTGGCTCCACAGAGAAGGCTGAATTACAGGAAAATATCAGTTCAAAAGATATAAACAAGAAGTCATTGCTGGCAACTGGAAAAAGGAAGCTGAACAGAGAATATTATGCAACTGATGCCAAAACAAGTCCTGCCAAACCCCAACAGTAATACTTCACATTCAACTGGTTGTGTCCTCAGGGGCATGCAATAGTGAACACCAGAAATTTCTGCATAGAACTAGAGCTCCCACTTCAGCCTTGGTGTGTTTTACTTCAGTCATAACATAATAACTCAATTTTATTGTGCTCTTTGACATTGTAGGAGAAAGTAATTTACAAACAGGGGACATGAAGTGCTCCAACAGGAAGTCTGCTACCTCACAGCTCCACCTGATTTATTAATTTCAAAGGAAAAAGAGAATGGCAACTGCAGCCATAACAAGTGTTTTATTTTCTTTTCCAGTCTACCATCCATTACTAAAACTAGAAAGAATCTTTTAATGACCATAACTTAATAAGATACACTACACACCTCAACATATCCGACACCCAAAATAGTGGTGGCAACACTTCCTCATGCCCTACCTTGAAACAGCTTATTTTTACTGTTGAAAAGCATTTATATGTCAAAATGATAGTTGAAAGCATCACCAGCAAGACAATTTCCTGCAAGATCCCAGAGTAAAGTGTTTCTATACAATGCCAGTGGTAGATTCTGCTATTCAGCCCTTCATATCCGGACAACATTATTCCCATCATTATCTCCACAACGATGTATGGATATAGTTATTCCAGTGACACACAAGCATGTATTTTGTTCTTTTTTAAATCTCTTTAATAGTGGAATCAAAGCTATTTTTGCTGTCTGATCTTTCTTACTAATTGGGTTTTTTTCAGCTCTTAAACTAGCCATCAACATCCTTGAGAAGCAGCTCCCAAACAAGCAATACATATCTGTGAGGTTTTCTCAGAGCTGACTGGAGATTACAAGACTGTAAACATTCATTACTAGTGTGGCACAGTTTTATGTTCCTGCTAGGTTAGATCTGGGTGAAGCTATCCTAATATAAACAGCCCCCTGAAGTCCTCCTGAGGTTAAATAACTTCTAAAACTGACTCTGCACCTTGTCCCTTTCAGGTACTTCTTCAATTCCTCTTAATTTGTATTTAGAAGAAAATGCTAAAAGTCTCAGAAGCTTTCACTGCACTCTAAGTTTTATGCATAGTTAAGGTTTCTTATCCATCTGTTTTAATTTTCTTTTACAGAAATGTTGGCCCAAAAGGGATCTGTTTATTCCATCCTGAGTAAAGTAGCTTGTGACTGTGTGCAGTATTGACAAACTGCAGTGCCTTGCTGATTGTAGCATCATAGTTGGCTATCTGTACTTTGTGTGAAATGCACAATTACTGTGCAGTATCACAGTCAGAGCTAATAAACTATTCAAATTCTCAAATACCAAATGTCAAAATACTGTCCTCAACATCCAGACTTGTTCTCAGCTGCCAGAACTATAGACTCTTTCTCCTTAAACAACTCTTTCTCCATCTTTTCAGAAGCAAGGAAGAGATCATCAAGAGTCAAGACAATGGTTATTGCTCCCTAGAGAGTTATAACAGGACCCAAATTTGACTAAGTTCCTAATGAAACCTGGTTTTTCTTCTTCCCCTTGAGAAAAGCCCAATGTAAACTTAGTTACATACAGTCTAACTTGTTCAACAAATAAAATATTCAATTTAATGATCTTTATTACAGCCATGGAGAAGTTTGTCCTGGGTTTTTTGATAACCCAATAAGTAGCAGGTCCACTCACAGAGGATGATCCCAAAAATTAGCTGAAAATGTAAGGTTTCATAAAGTTCAAAGCTTTAATTCCTTATTCCTGACTTAAGTGTCCTTCTCTTCTTCACTGTTTCTTCCAGTTTAACTATTTATCTCCACTTCCAAGATTAATTTTCATAATAACACTGTATTTTTATAGTTCAATTTTCCTGTCTAGTGATTTCAAAACAAAACATTTTAGACTGTTCTTTTACCGAGTGTAAAATCTTGAAAACTGTAGAGCTTTGGCCCCCTTACTATTTGATAGTGCCAAAAGCTGTAGCTTACAGACATGCCAAAAATATGTTGTCATACTTCAAGTAGCATCTTATGTTTAGCATGATCATTCCAACATAGATAAGATTTTGGGCAACAGTTGGCATCTTTGTGTTCAGCTTCAAACAACACCAGCGAGGTCCATATTGAAGACAAACATTTACTGTTCTCTGCGATCAGAGGCCTATTCAAGGTCAACTGGGCAACAGATTTGAAACAAGAAAAATTTGACTATTTCTAGAAACCTGGGTTACATAGCTTGCAGTTTGTTGATTAGTGATTTTTTATTGCCATTAAGTTATGCTAAAACCATGACAGACGTTGCTGCTTCTGTATAAGCAGTGCATGAGAAGTGATTGCTGTTTCGCTCAGGCACAGTGTGATAAGGTACAAAAGAAATGACGAAAGAAAAGATTCCTACACAGCCATAAAAATAGTACATCACTTGCTTAAAAATTTTAGATATAATTTTAAATATATGCAGAAAGCAGATAATATAACCTTGTAATAATTGTAATAATTATCAAGTAAGCTTTTTGAAATTGCAAAGCTAATGGCACTGGACCTTGAGCAGAGACTAAGCAAAGAAAGCAGCAATTGTAAAGCAATTAACCTTTCTCTACTGCTGTAACTTTTTAGGATAATATTAAAAGCCACTTGCCATTTTAGACCTTTAGAGAATAATGAAAGACTAGGATATATTATTCAACCAAGAGAAAATTTTGCTTAAATGTGTATTTCCCTATCATTATTTGAAGTGATTGAATCCTACTCTGAGCTCAAAAAACAATCATGTCCTGGTGTAAATTGCTGGTGAGATAATAAACTTTTGTTATAGGTCAAGTTATACCTTGTTTGGATTGCTGCATTTAACTCTTTGCTTTAAATCATTAGATAGCTTTAAAAGAGAGCTAGACATATCACAGTTGAAAGGGCAAGTGCAAGGGATTTCATGAATAGAGCACTCTGGCTTGATAGTCTTCATTAGTATTATGTGACTACCAAGGCAGAGAGGAAGCAGTAGAAATGGTATTGCTTGAACAAAGTAAAAACTTCATATTTGGGAGGCTCTATACACAAGCTTGAATGAAATACACAACCACTTGCAACAAAACTTATTAGCGAAGATTATTGCCAGGCTTGGAGAAGTTCCTCCAATGCAAAGAAGCTTGGAGAAGTTCCTCCAATGCAAAGAACCTATGCAGCCCGAGTTGGTCTCTATTCTGCATGTCCCCTGATGACTTTGAGGAAAGAACAGATATAGCATTCATATAACAACTATGGAAAAAAGGAGGTACGTAGATGACATCAAGATGAAGGAGCAGCAAAACACTCTGGAGGACAAAGCCAGCATGACTATGATAAATTGGACAAGTGGTGCAAGAAGATGAAAGACAAAGAATGAAGCGATTGATTTTTCTATTGCTAAATTGAACGCCTAACTGGAAAACAACGACCACAGCCTCCAAGGACTGGACTTTCAAGTGCACAAAAACTAGGGTGTTTTGTAGGAGTAAGTAGGAGTCCTCACTGAAACCACCATCTAATGCAGATGAAATTTGGTACGTGTGCTGATTTTATGGCAGGCAAATGGTCTGTTCTACTTCACACTGATGACAGCCATCACTGAGTCTCCAGTTTTAAGCACTACACTTAGAGAGACAGAAAAAAAGACTTTAAAATAAGACACCAAGGTGCTCATTCCTGTTGTGAAATGGAGTCATTAGTGTGAGAGGGGTCAGGTTGTTTGGTCTCTGAAGGGCTGGCTCCTAATGTGGCTACCATCTCCCCTATGCTTCCCATTCGACCCAGTATCAATGATTCAGCTCTATCTGCCCTTGCCCACCTGTGTCTTTGATCTCCACATGACAATTGTTAAATGGTTTTATTTTCAGTTCTCATGTAAGTATGACTGTACTTGAATTGTACTTTCCAAACTGGAAAGTACACATTGAAATCAAGATATGCTCTTAAGTCTGATTACCCCAGATAGATTCATATTGCTCAAATGATGAAAAGTTTTATGATTAACAATGCTAACCAAAGAGATTAAATCTTTTAACTGCTACTTTAAGCCTTCTTGTGCTCTATTCCCAGAAGGGGGCAATTGTATATGTTGACACAAATTAAAAAAGAGAAAACAATCTTCCTAGACTACTAGAATAACAGTTGGATTGCATACTACTAGAAAGATAATTTTGTGTTTAAAATTTGTCCTACACTTCCCTTGGATTGATATTCATGCTGTATTCATCCAATTATGCAATTCATGTTAACAGCCTTGAGGGAAGAAAAAAAAATTACCTAAGGTACTCTGGTTCAAATATTTCAGTGCAGCAGCCTCCCATCCAATTAGATTTCCATGCCTTGGATGAAGTTCTATACCAGATCAAGCTTTTTGTGCTGTTCTGTACATCATCAGTATTGTAATAAACACCCCTATCTTTGAATTTTATGTCATGATATTTCATTTGAAAAAACCCAAACAAAACACTTTCCATGGAGCATTGTTACAATAATTCTATACTCTAGTTTAAACTTTTAATTTGTATGAACAGCATTGTCAGCCATGTTCCCTTACTTCATGGCTCCTTTGATAACTGCTTAATTGCTATAGCAAAAAAATTTAAATAGTGAAATCTTGCACGCCATATATTAATGTTTTATATTCTTCTTGGCTACCTTACTATTGAAAAGGAATCATCCTAGCATATAGCGACAGTAATTCTTGTGGTGACTTTTGTCTTGCTTTGCTGGAAATACCATCTAAAGTTTCTGTGTGTTAACTTCAGAGCAGAAATCTTCAGGGTCTTTCAAATAGCTACATTCCACTCAATGATGCCATTGAGATGTGAAATACATGCACTTCTTTGAACTATAAAACATATAATATAAAATTATTTTATTTTCAAGAAAAAAAAAAGTCTTCTATACCACCACAAACATGTTTGCTTCTCTTCACGTTTGAGGTTTTTTTACATCTTTCCAGAGACATAGAACAGCAGAGTCCAAGACCTCTCATGATACTCTCTTTGTTCATGTTTCAAGGAACTAATGTGGCTCACGTATTACCACAACACTTCCAGAAGCATTTGCCCTATTCTCTTTCTAAATTCAGTGTTGATCTAAATTATGGTTATGAGCATCTTCACCAAAAAAAAAAAAAAAATCAGAAAAAGTTTTGAAGGGGTTAGTGCCCACCTTTCACTCTGCCCCATTTTTAAAGATATCCACTACTCTCACATCAGAGAAGTTTGATGCCTCATTGAGGGCAAGGGAGACAGAAAAGTGGGTGGGATGGGAAACCAAACATATGTCCTCCTAGTCTAGAGCCAGCTGGCTAAATCCCTAGACTGAATTTTTCAGGACTGAACCAGTAACATCTATCCACAGGGAAGTAGTGAAGAACTTTTCTTTTTCCTGTCTGTCCTCCACCTGCGGGTGTACTCTAAAATTTCAGCTTTTCTGCAACTACAACATAAAGAACTAAAGATTGTATGTTTTCACTGGCTTCACTCTGCCCTGTATAATTTGACCCAAATGGCCAATACTTCAGGGAGCTTAAGTACACACAGATTCAGAAGAATAGACACTCTATGAAGGTGGATTCTAACCTTATCACACAGAATGGTTTGGGTTGAAAGGCACCTTAAAAAGCACCTAGTTCCCAACCCCTTGCCAAGGTCAGGGGCACCTTCCCCTAGACCAGGTTGCTCAAAGCCCCACCCCACCTGACCCTTTACACTTCCTGGATTGAGGCACCAACTACATCTTTAGTCAACCTGTTCCAGTACTTTAACATCCTCATAGTAAATGATTGCTTCTTAATATCTGATCTAAACTACTCTTCCAGTTTAAAGCCATTTTCCCTTGTCCTGTCACTACATGCCCTTGTAAAAATCTATCTATCTTGTGGGTCCCCCCTAATACAGGAGACAGACGCAGTAAGTTCACCCCAAAACATTCTCTCTTCTGGTCTGAACAATCCCAATTCTCTCGCTCTTTCCTCATAGGAGAGGGGCATCATCCCTTTTATCATCTTGGTGGCCCTCCTCTGGACTCATCTCAGCAGGTCAATGCCCTTTTTGTGCTGGGGACCCCACAGCTGGATGCAGTATTCCAGGTGGGTTCTCACCAGAGCAGAATAGAGGAGCAAAATCCCCTCCCTTGCTCTGCTGCCCATGCTGCTTTTGCTGCAGCCCAGGACACGTTTGGCTCTCTGGGCAGTGAACACACATAGCTGGGTCATGTCATCCACCAGCACCCCCAAATCCTCCTCAGCAGGGCTGCTCTCAATCTCTTCATCATCCAGCCTGTGTTGATATCATGGATTTTTCTTGTACTGCGTCATCTTAGAAGACATGAGATTCCCATGGACCTACTTCCTGAGCTTATCCATGTCCCTCTGAACGACACCTTATCCTCCAGGTGTGTCTATGTCTCTCTTGTACTGCAGAGCAATGGAACACAACACTCCTGGCTCCCTGTGAGTGTTTTTGCAGTACTAGGCAAATATACGCAGAATGTGGCAAGTCATCTGCCATGACTTCTGATGTTCTTGTGTGAATACTCCTTACAATCTTCCCGTTTATATTATGGGCTTAATCTTTTACACAGTCATTCGGCATTTGGGCTGAGAAAGCGTAACCAGTTTTAACAGACACTGGACACCTCACAGTATCTGTCATTGACTTTTTTCTTTTAAATAGATAAACCTCTGTGTTAAAAACAACATGGAGAATTTTATTACAGTGCTCTCTAGCAAAATAGCAATGGGTTTGCTGCTCTTAAGCACAATGACATTTTACACAAAGCTGGGTTCTGCACAAGAACAGCGGGCAGAAGTCAGGACCTTCTTGAAAAGATCCACAAAATAACCCATTTAAAAGAATTGCTGACAGAACAAAAATAATTAGGTACTCAGTAATAGCTAGTTGAAATGCTGCTTCATTTTACAATTCTCTAATGAGGTGTACTATAACACAGTGACCGAAATAACTTCAGGTAATGGGGACTACTTCTATTAATCTACTTATAAGGGAGGTGTTCATTAATTAGGGTGGACAGAGCAACCACAGGGTTGCTGAACAAAAGCGGTACCAATTCACACTGTTGACAAGTACCTAATTAGAAATTAATGGCAGAAAACTGTCCAAATATATAAGCCCCATCTATCAGAGAAACACATAGCACAGGTGTACATAATGAGAGAATCTAACACATCCATCTTCAAAATAGATTCAGGAATCTCTTTCGAAAATGTTAACCCTTCTCTACATACCTAGATCAAAGCAAGAGCCTTGTTAAAACCATCTCATTACTTCAACTGTGAGTCCTTTGTACACCTCCAAATTTTTACTTACTTGGAGATTGACAACCACAAATGTATCAAAGAAAATTCCAAACCACAACCTGGCAACCAAGCCTAAACCAAACTAAATACTCAGAAGTTACCAAGCAATCTGAGCAAATACGATCAGGAAAGAGGATTTTTGGAACTCCTAATGTTTCTGTGTACAATAAGGAGAAAATAGTCTAACCCAACTTATTTAGGAGACACCTTTACACCTTGGGACAGCATGCTAAGAAAAACTATGTATGCAAGACTAACCTAACAAGTTGTACATATGCTTAAATATCTGGAATTTAGTTTTTACTTAAACTTTGAGAAAGTTGAATATCTGACAGTTGTATTTTCTGTCATCCATCTCAAACAGGGCACAACATATACTTCACAAAGAGTTTATTCATCTGGAAATTCTGATATGCTTTAAAGATTGAAAGACCAAGGGCTTGATAAGCAAGCATATTGCAGTGTATATCTTGCCTCTTCATCAATTTGTTTTTATTTTTAATAACAAACTAAAATTATTAATCCCATATCTCTTAACACATCTTAACACTTGTGGAAGTAAGTAATTAGTGCAACATCTTTCATAAGCTATGTTAATAAGCACTAGAATCTCTGTGCATGCTTTGGGAGAAATTCAACAAGCAAAAGGACTTAAACTTCCAAATAACATTTGAGAAATTCATGTCGGAGGCAACCTGTCTTCCCTCATAAAAAATCTCAAGCCTGTCTTTCATTCATAATGTCCTAGAGAAGCAGGGAGACCTGATCTGACCTCTTTGCAGGTTTGTGTTCTGGGAGTGAGACAGGGCCAGGCTGCTCACCACTGGGGACCACAAAGGTATGTTTATTCCCTTGATGTGTGTTAGCCTTCTGAAACAGGGCAGAGATTGCTGCCCTTCAAAAGCCCTTGATGCTGACAATGCCAAGGTCCATCAGGGCAACAGTATGTATTGACAGTGTCCACGACTTCAAAACAGCGTGAGGCACATCTCACTTTCTCATATGTGAGGGACACTTTTCCCACACAACCCTAACAGACTGTACTTGTGAGGAGTAGGACTTTGGCACTTTCTCAATCTCTCTCCTGGCTTTGTTCCTATGACAGATTAGGATTCGCAGCAAATGACATTTCTAATGTCATTTATAAGTAAGGCATGTGTGGTGAAGCACCTGAAGAAAGTTTTGTAGATCCTTTGGACTAGGCAACATTTCTGGCTGTATCTTACATGCAGATGTTTGGGTGCTCAGCTCCAGATTTTCGGCTTGTGCTCTAGTTTTTTAGGATGAACAAGAAAGGACTTTGTTCCTCTTTTTTAAATGGAAGTTTTCTTTCTAGTAGATGTCTGTGTTCTGATCTTCAGCTTCCCAGAACTTGTTTCTACAAGTGCAACACACTATTCTCACAGGCAGAAGGAGCCTCTGCTATATGGGAAGAGCAACACCTAGGCCAGATTCTGAAGGTGCAGGAAGGTAGCCCATACACATTTGGAGGCACAGACTCCAGCTGCATCCCACAGAGCACACAGCTGCAGCAGCACTCACTTGGCTATTTCTGAACCCTCCACACAGCCACTGGTTTTCATCAATATGATGAGCAATGCTGACCATTTGGTGGTTTTGTTTCAGCTGAAATAGAAGAAATTTTCTTCTATGTATCTCATACAGTGCAATGTTATTGATTTAGTATGAGAATAATGTTGAAAACACACCGGTGTGTTTGCTAGGTTGTTGCTAGGTAGTGCTTCCTCTGAATTAAGGTATTTTCTATTGCCCAGGCTCTGCCACACCCCATGCAGGAGCACAGCCAGAACAAGTGACCTGAACTAGTGGTGGAGTCACCGTCCCTGGATGTGTTTAAAAAAAGACTGGATGTGGCACTTGGTGCCATGGTCTAGTTGAGATGTTAGGGCATGGGTTGGACTTGATGATCTTGAAGGTCTCTTCCAACCTAGTCATTCTGTGAATTCTGTGAACTGGCCAAAGGGATATTCCATACCATGGAATGTCATTCTTACTAAACAAACTGTGGAAAATTGACTGGGAGCCACAGAGAGCTTCCCAGAGACAGGTTGGCATTGGGTGGTGAGAAATGGCATTGTGCAGCACTTGTTCCTCTTGGATTTTATTCCTCTCTTTTCACCATTTTTTTTGTTTGTTTGGGGTTTGTTTGGGTTTTTTTGTTTATTTGAGGTTTTTTTATCTGTTTGTTTGTTTCTATTATTAATTTTATCTCAACCCACAAGGATTACCTTTAGTTTCTGATTCTCCTCTTCACCTGGTGAAGCGAGCAGTTGTGTGGAACTTGATGGACAGCTGGGTAACTTCTAGCCTGGAGGCCAAACCACTTTGCAGTTGGCTGAGTACTACTTACACTGTAACCTAATGCAGATTTCGCAGATTTTTACCTGTTTTACAGAAGCATGCAGTCAGAAAACACTCAGCTTTCCAGCACTGTTTACAAATGTCTTAAATCAAGGCCAGGAAGTTTTTGCCAACCACCCCCCCCGCTCTGCTTTGCACATCTTTTGCAGGCTACAGAATACAGTGACTCCTGTCCTGGCTCTGTGGTACCTGTTTATGAGAGAACCAAAGCAGACCTGTCTCCTGCCCTCTCCTGCCCTCTCCTCTGAACAGAGAAAGAAGAGAAACCTGTGTTAAATTGAGCAGAGAAAGAAGAGAAACCTGTATTTTCCTTACTACTGTAGTCCATCCTACTTCATGCTTGAAATTAAAGGTGGAGGAAGAGGCAGAGGGAAAACAGACCACTGACTGTGAATGTGGTCTTACCAATTTACTTTTTTGTGTTAATGTGAACATTTCCCTCTGTTTAAGTGCCGTACAGCTTTACTTCATTATTTGTAGCTAACTGTGATGATGGAAGATAATGATTCCACTGTAAATTAGATCTTATTATATGAGTTGTTTCAGATTGTCATCTTGACATTAAGACAATGTTATATTTTTAGGAGTAGACAGGAAATCTGTTCTTTTACTTTAGAAACTGTAAGCAAAATTTTGCCTTTTCAAAATGCATTCATTCATGAATGGCTAAACAAATCAATTTCCCCATGGACATGCATCATTTATCAAACATACTGGAGAATCTGATCCTGCAATCCCTGCCACACAACAGTCCCTCTGAGGCCAGTAAGGTCAGTTTCAGAGCTCCAAGACCAGGCCCCTGCATTTGCTCACAAACAACTATTTTGCAGACTACACTGGATCCACTTTCCAGAAATACCCGGAGTTTCCAACAGTGACCTTTGTATAAGCCCTCACTGCTGTTCTCTCCTGACAATTTGGCAATAACCTCCAGTCTCAGCATTTCAGAATTGCAAGTAGAGATTGAGAAGATGATCTGTCTCTCTACACTATGAGTATGGCATATTTATCTGGGAGATGCAGCTCAACCCAAGAAAAAAGCACATCTCAAAACAGCTAAAAAAGGGGTAGAGAAATAAGAAAAAGAAAGGAGATGACATTAAAAGGCAATAGAGAGAAGAAGAAAGATGAGCTGCAGTCAGATACAAGAGGAGTGGTGCTACCCAAATCATTTACGGGTGAATACAAGCCATGGACAAGGGTGGAAGCAGGAAGGTGCATGGTTACACCCATTCCTGTGCAGAAGTAGTCTGACACCACACCAGCAGCTGCTACTATCAGGAGCAGCAGTAACCAAGCAAATCTTTATGTGCATGCATGTCCCGATGTAATCCCTTGCACCTCTTTATACTGCAATACCCACATAAATTCTGTTGGTACTACAAATCAATGTAATCTGGAATAATTATTTTCTTTACCATTAAATCTTCATATGCTTCTGAAAATGCTAACAAGGCACTGCATAGTTAACAGCTATCCAGGCAACACGTATACTTCACTGAATTAACATCTCCACGTGACCCAGCACTGCTCTTGAACAAAGACTGGTAGGGTAAACCTGGTCAGATTTACAAAACTTCCTTCAGACAAAAACTAAATCAATTCTCTACATGGGCAATGAAGACACAACATCCTTTGAAGAGTGCTCCAGAGACCTTCAGCAAGTCCCTGCCTGTGGAGTCCATCTTCTGAAAGGCCTCCAAGGCCATGAAGGACAAGCAACTGAATATGAGCCAGCAGCATGTCCTGGCAGCACAGGAAGTTATGTAGCAATCTTGGGCTGCTGGTATCAGAAGCACAGTCAGCAGAACAAGAGAGGAAGTTACCCCTTTCAGATAAGCATTTTTTATACTGTGTTTGGAGTATCATGCACAGCTTTTGGGTCCCCCAACACAGGGGTTCAGCAAAGAACCACTAGGTTGGTCAGGGTTAGAGCACCTGCCCTCTGAGAATAGGTTGAAGGACCAAGGCAAACTCAACCTGAAGACAAGACAGCTCCAGGGGCATCTAAGAGGAGACCCTCAGTACCTTTGAGGTAAATGGAGGCATTCTCATCACAGTAATGCATAGTGTGAAGACACTGGGCACAGGGAGAAGTGAGAGGAACAGACTGGATTCAAAGAGAGACTTTTGCACCCTGTAAACAGCTGTGCACTTGATTCAGATTGGCAAGTGAAGGGTATGTCTTGTGGTTTTCACCATAGTAATGTGATCTGATCACTCTGCTTGGAGCAGAAGGCTGAACAAGAGATCTGCTGAAGTCCCTGCTCTCAATGCAGTCTTTTTTCAAAGGTGCCCATGAAACAAAATGACCTTGAAAGGCAACAGTACTCCATCTTACCACCCTCACAGCAACTCCACTTCCACGTCATAGTCCCACTCCTTACTCAGGGGACATTTGCTCAAGTTGGTGGCTCATCTTCCTTTGGAGTGCACAAGCAGTTCTCTAGCCTAATTACTGGGGCAATACCTTGAAGCTGAGAGCTGTTGATCTTGGAACAAAAGGGGCTCAGGTCTAGAGAGAAACAGAAATGGGCAAGAAGGGCAACAGCATCACTGACTGCTCTAGCATCAGAGAGGAGATGAACAAGAAGCTACTGGTTTTTCCAGCAAAACTGAGAGACTAAGTGGACTTTAGGTCTGCCTCAAAAGCAAACTGGCTAATAATGAACAAGGATAGCCAAGCCTGGATTATAAACCTTCCTCAGCAGCTGAAGAGGGTTGGATCTGTTTCGATTTGAGGGGGGGGTCATCACTGCCAGCTGACACCATAAACATGCAGACTGCCAACCCACCTTTCTTGGGTGCAGATTTCACCCAAGGTGGACTTATGCCCCGCTGTAGGCAAGCCATAGCTTTCAGTTGTTTGGGGTGGTGAAGTTGTCAAAATTCAGTGCTTATGGCACAGCAGAGCTCTCAGAAGAAAGAAAAATCTCATACTTATATTTAGCAAGTGAGCAATGAAGCAAAATGGCATAGCAAATGCTGACGGTAGTGGTGAGGCTGTGGGGGTGGAAGGGGGCGTGAAAACTGGCAAGAGCTTCAGAAGAGAGAGTTTTGGTATTTCAGATTAGGAGGCAAAGGCTAGCTGCTCTGCAGCAGGTACTGAAATTCCAGTGCTGTAGAAATTTAAACATCATCTGAGATTTCAGCTATCTCCCACCCTTCTGTCTTGTTTGAAAAATATTTACAAGGGGGTGAAAGGCAACCTTCAGAAGTGTGACCATAGCTGTGTGCTGATGGTTTCTATAAATACGGGTTTGCTGAAGCACTAAACTATGTTCTGCTGCAGTATGGCATTATGGCTTCTGCTCAGCAAAAGCTGTTCCTATTCTCATTTCAGACCCCTGCTAGTGTTGGCATCTGGCTCTCAGCTACATGACTTTTTTGCCCTCCATCATCAGAGCAGAGAAAAGCAACACTGTCAAGTCAAGTTTTGGCTGAAAGGAGCAAAGTTTGGGTTTGTAGCTCAGACCAACATAATCGACAACAAAATAAAAGTGTTTTTAGAAGTCTGATGTTTCCAGACTTTATTCTGGGCAGTGCAAATAATTTTGTGCTTTGTCATCATTAATTTTGTGGTTTGTCTGTGTCCACTCAGTTCTCTGGAACAGAGACAGAGCAGTGCAGAAAATTTACATTTTATTTCCCCTCCCCCCTTTTCACAGCTTACTCCTTCCTTTTTCTCAGTCCTGCCACTTACATCTCTGTGGTAGACCCATTTGAAACCAAATTGGCCCGGGATACAAGCATAAATTTATATGCACAGCTCTTCAGTGGTGGCAGGAGGGTTGCAAAAAAGAGTATATTTTTTTTCTCCCACAAAATCATATATCTTTTACATCATCTCCACTGAGGAGTGGGAAGTCCTGTCAATGTTACAAAAAGAGAAGCTTGGCTATCCTAAATATAGGAAAGGGGTTGCACAGAGACATGTGCTGAAGAAATAATTTGTATTTTATTTTATTTATTTTATTTGTATTTTATTTATTATAGGCTCAAAACAAAATGGCTGTGCTGTCTAGAAAAAGTCTGCAGTTACAGTTATACATGGAATCAGTAGCCAGGATATTTTGTTTGTTTGTTTGGTTGGTTCCATCATTATCTTCTACCATTTGGAAATCAAATTAAGTCAACAAAACATGCAAATGTAAGGCTCAAAAATCCCATTTTACTCCTCCTTTTCTTCTCTTCCCTTCTACCACTATTAAGTACTCTAATTTTCTCTTGTATTTTTCTCCTTTCAATGGAAAGATAATTTATGTCCTTATCTTAGCCTTATTTGAGCTGTAGAAGAAAAATCCTAAAACAGTATTTTTCATGCGCTTTGTTACAGAGCTTCTTCAGTTCACACATTGTAGTTTTGTAAAGCCTAAACTGATCACCATGCAGATTATTTCAGATTAAATAGTATTGTGTGGATATGTCCACCAATGAAATAACCTCATGCCTGACCTAAAAGCAAAAAATAATTCCCAATTCTGTTTTTTCTAAAGGCCTTCCTGATTTGGCATCTAGGCTGACTTGCATTGGTAATTTGGGGGAGAGTCAAGAGGGAGATCGGTTTGATTTTTTCTTTTTAGATATTCTTCCCAGAAGAATCTGTTTCAGACATTCCTGGAAAGAGGCTCTTGGACAAGATGAACCTCTGGTCTGACCCAGTACAGGTGTTCTGCATCCTCTGAGGGCAGAAGTTCATAAGTTCATGTCACGTTTAAAGGGCTTGCAGCCAAATAGTTCGTTCCAAAGAGCACTGAGATACACATTTGAATCAAAATAAAACAGGCTGTGAAAGTCAAGTGATTGGAAGACCTGGTCAGGAACTGATAAACACATTGTAGATAGACATGTGCAAGTAGCAAATAAAGCAAGAGAAAGTGGTAAAAATTTGATAATCCAGAAGTTCAGGATTTAATCAGTGAGAGCAGGCTTACTAATTAGACTTAAGTATTCCCTCCCTCCCAGTTGTGCTGTTATTTTAATAAAACTTGTTCTAATAAACAACACAATTTTGAAAATTAAATACAAAGGTTATAAGTATACTATATATTTCAGATTTTTTTCATGTTATTTTAATCTAGCAGCAAGGATTTACAGAAAAAAAATATAATTGGAAAGACATAAATCACAAAAAAAAAATAGAAAAACAGCTCTACAAATTCTACCTTGAAACAAGCTGCCTTTTCTTAGCTGTGAGGATAATTTGACATTGAAAGAGCTTATCTGGTAGGTGGTAGACTCAGCAGAGGCTGGAGTCTTCAAAGATTAAATGTTTAAAGAGATAACTCCATCCAATGCAGGAAATAACCCCTTGAAATCCATAATGTAAAGAAAGCCCCAAACACTAGATGACCAGAATAGTCTCTTGTGACCATAGTATCTGAATATATAGATAACACTATATATTTCCCCCTCCAGAAACCATGCAGTGGATACTTTCAGACACTTTGGAGGCAGCAGAAAATAGAACCCTTCCTTCCTCCTGAGCTCTGGATCGTGCTGTCAGACAGGGGCTTGCAGCCTCCATAACCCTCCAGAGAGATCTACACTTGCTTCAGGGAGCAGAAAAGGCTCACCCAGTTTGTGTCACTGGGGGGACACACACCAGAACTTCCATGTGGCACCTTCCCCTGCCAAGAAAACCAGCTGCCTGAGTGCTGCATTGGCCACTGTCTTCTCTTAACTGAAGGGTGTGTTTGGTTTGGTTTTTTCTTTCTTTTTTTTTTTTTTTTTTTAAGCAGACAGACTCCAGCATAATTCTACTTCTCACACAAGCTGCATATGTCATTTCACCAACTTTCCTTCAATTTTGGGAGTCCAGAGCATTGTGAATAGTCACACTTGCTCTATGCCTGCAAGTTTATTTTCCAGGGATGAAACTGTACTGGGTGAATGAAAGTACCACAGGTTAGGTCATCTGGGGGAAACTGAACAGCTTAAAGCTCAGAAGCAGTCAGCCAAGGCAACAAAGAGGTTTTTGTAATTTAAGACCTGAAAAGCCTTTTTAAGCTGCAGGTTTGCTTTTCACTATAGCTTTCCTACAAATCATGAGCAGAGCAGCAGCAGCAGGAAAGCACAATGCTATTCTTATGGATCACTCCCCTGTTCTGCTGCATCTCTATTTGTGCTTAACATGTGACATTAAGGCCTTTTCAGAGTGTCTAGAATCACAGAGCAAATGACAATAATGCTTCATCAAACAGTCTCCCAAGTATGTAAATAACATTTCATACAAGTCTTCCCATAGCATACATTTACATAACTTTTAAATAAAAAGCCCACAAAAATGTACCTGTCTCATACTGTTCTTCAAAACTGTAAAAAAAAAAAAAATCTCTTCAAGACTCTTGGGAGAATGAGTGAATATGAGTTAACAGATTAACATGCTGTGAAGCAACTGTTCTCCTGGAGCTACTGGGGACCTAAAGATACTTTTATCCTTTAGAGCTGTGGGTTTTTTCTTGCTGCTTTGGAGAAGTGCCACTGTCAAGCCCAGGTTTTGGTTTCATAACAGATGTAGGCAACAGTCAGCCCAAGATTTCACTTTCTTTTCCAGCTGCATCCCTCAGCACATCCCCAAGCAGGGACAGAGTTTGGGAAAGCTCATGGATCTATCAAGGGACACAACTGACACACATTTCATTTAATCAAGGGCTGACTAGGCACAGGGTAGCAATTGAGTCAATGGCAACAGAAAGCTGGTTATAAAGCAGCTATAAAACAGCAGCTGGTTATCTTGAACCAGCAAATGTAAGAGGATACTTCTAATTTAAGCATTTTGACACTGGAACATCTTATTGTCTCAATGTCCAGGTTTACAACTGCCTCAATTTCTGTAGCTCCTCTAGGCCATACTGCTGCTGGAGCACTGGCCTGTCTTTCCACAACACGATTAAGTCCAGTGCAAGGCAGCTTATGGCACTATCCCAGCCCAGCAGACTCATGCCAAAGCTCTTGGGACATTGTCTTTCACAAGAACTTCACAAAAGAGTCCCCTGACAAGAACAATTAAATACATGGGGTGGGCAAGAAGATTGCCATGCTAAGTAGGCTCCATCTTCGGGAAGCTGCTGCCCTCTTACTCAAAATTTAAGACTAGGTGTTGGTAAACCTAACCTCCTGCCCTTCAAGGACTGACAACTCTTCACGTTATGACTATAAAATGCTTTTGCCCAACATTTTTAAAAACATTTATTTGTTAAGCTCAATGATTACCACAACCTTTAGAAAAAACAATCACAGAACTTTCAGTACTGTTGCCAACCTGAGCCCAAGTCCACATACTTCTGCCCCAGCCCCACTAAGGCAAATCCCATTTTTCTTCCCTTTAATAGCAACAAGCATCATGGTTGTTCACAGAATAAAAATTTTCTCTAAGTTCTTAAGGGAAGAGACAGGAAAAAAAAGTCACCTGGCAGATATTAGTGCTGTTCTCTGCTGCACCAGGAAGTCATATTTTGCTGTCACATGCTGCAAGAATGGGGCAGCTCCAGCAGATTAGGGCCCACCAATTCACATTGCCTACCTCCAGTCCTTCATATCCCTTGGAAAGGAGAATATGGAAAGTTTTAGTAATTTCTATCCTCCTGCAGCTTAATTTTCAGTTTTTAGGTAAGTGATACCCAGGAGACAGTTGGAAATTAGTTTTTACCAAGAATACATGGACTAAGAATAGAGACATCAGCAATTTGGATACATCTCCCTTCTAACATCCCACAACAGCTAGAAGTTGCAACACTTCTGTAGTTTCCCCAAGAAATATATTCAGACATTTTACAACTCTCAGCTTTGATTTGTCACTGAGGAAACATGGAATATCAAACAATTCTTGCCTGACTTTAATTTTTATGAAATATAGTTTCCCATTTTCTTAAACCAGGAGGGATTTCTGTTTAATGATTATGGTTATTGAAAACTTGGTGTAAGTCAAGCTAAAAAGCTCTCTTTGGCTTCCAATTTAGCTATTTGCTCAGTTGCTTTTTATGACCTCTAAAACTTGCCCAGAATCTAGATGAAGTTTCAGTTTAATCTTTTTTTTGCTACTGTAACCAGTATTATGATGTTAGCGTCTCATCAGAGGATGGTCTCATTTGGTGCATCTTTCTTCCATTGTCAAAGGGCTCCTACTGAGAATTGTCCCACTTGCTGTCTATGGAATGGGTCCTTTCATTATTCCTTTAGTGACTTTTGAATGGCCACAGCCTGGCTCCCTGAATGGACTTGACCTGGTCAGGAGTTTTGATTCTTCTTTTTTACCCTCTCCCTGCAATCAGCAGGGCTTTGGCACCCCTATGAAGTTTCCTCAGAGTAAACTCCAGTAAAGCTCTGCAGCTTATTGCAAACTTGGTAAATGGAAAGTATTGGGACAAAGATTAGGCCAAAAATAGAATTTCAAACCCTGATATTGATATCAAAAGTTAGAAACTGCCCTTGTCAAGCCAGTGTCACTGCCAATAGCCATGACAGACACATGTCCCTGACACTTTAGAGGGAAAAGCAGAGAGAGTAAATACTCTTATCATACAAGTGCTTATTTGTTGGACACTTCTCTGCTGCTGACCAGCTGATCACCCAGTAAGATGTGCCTGCTAACATTTGCAGTTTACTGAGTATCTCTTAAAGGAAGATGTTGAACATCCCGAAAATAACATATCCACCAGAATTTTCACTCCTAACTATGCTGTCTCTTCCAGATACTGATCTCAGTTGGATGAAGGCTTCTGCTTTGCAAGTTTACTAGAATTTCTGACAGCCTTTTCTGAAGGATTAAAGCAAGTGAACTGGAGACCTCTTGTACAAGTAATTTAAACCAGAACATAGGAAAGAATAATTAGGAGTTGCAATACAGGTTTTCCATAGTGATTCAAATTAGCAAGGTTAAGAAGAGAAAAAAAAAAATCACAGTCAGCTCCTTCATACTAGACTAAATCACAATAACTCACTCCTAGTAATTGTGTAACTCATGTAAGTTGTGTCTAGAAAAATCTGCTTTCTGTAATACACCTCTAGATTCAAGTGCTTGAGCCAACAGCAGGTGCAGATGTGGCCAAGATATTTTGTAATCACATGTCCAAGTTGTCTGGTGATACATATTCTCATTTAGCACATGAAGCCAATTGACACCACTTGCAAACACATTTAAGTTTGCTCCCTCTTATAATTAGCACTGACTGATGAAGAATCTGCAAAAAATCTTTCTCTATAAATTTTTTACTTCAAATTCAGATCCCACAATCCATGGTCTGCATATTGACTTCTACAAACAAAACAGAGTAATGAAGGCCTAGGCTAATAGCATTACATATTTACTCAAATACCAAATTCTTAAGCTGCTTTCTAAAACACATCTACTGAACAGCCCAGGCCATTGCACATTTAGGTGTTGGATAGTCTTGATTTATCAGACAAAGAGCCAGTAGTTTCAGACATTGATCAGGTCTGGGCCCAGAGCCTAATATTATTATTCTTTTATCTTATGCCAAAGGAGCCATCTCTTCTCCACAAAAATAATTTTCCAGTAAACCACTAGCAAGACACAGCCAACACAGCCAGCTAGGGACCCAACATGACCAGCTGGGATTGATACCAGTATATTATTTGTTTGAAAATTTAACGAACAATCTCTAGGTCCAATGTGAAGATGTCCAACTGCTTTTGCAGTCTATGGGAACTAATTAATTGTCAGTAAAAGTGCAGCTGGAAAAATTTGTAAGGCCTGCACAACAATGGTCCAACGATGGGCTGGATCTTCATATGCATTGTTTCCATTGACGAGATCTTCTAAATATCTGCCCGCTGTTGGATTTACAGCACCATCTTCAGTGCCTTTGTCCTCCTCTGGGTTTGCAGCCACTAATCCCTGTACAGACCCCTCTGCTCCCCCCCCCACTCCCTGCTCCTTGCCTCACCTACTTTATGCTAAGATGGCAAAGGTCCATCACTGATCTATTCCCTCCTGAAGTTCTTTAACCGTTCTACTGGGAAAAAACCTCAAGCCTCAGTTTTCTCCCTTTTCTCTTTCCTGGCCCTCTACCAAGCCCTGATCCTTTCTTTCTGCTCTCTGCTATTTTCTACTCCTTACTGCACTTCAGCTTTGTTCACACCCCCTCTGAAACCTGCTGGATTTAAGCAGCTTTTTCCCAGCTGAGCATTACCTAAGTATATAGTGGGATTGGGGGGAAATCCAAAAAAAAAAAAAAAAATACAAGCCAATCTCTGCTCTGTAGGCACTGTCAGTCTCAGGTGCATTAACAGGGAAAACAAATGCTTCCGAACAGGGAAAAAAATCCCAATGGCATATCTATAAATGAATCAGTAAAACTGATGCATCAGATGCATCAATGGCCTTTTTATAATTGTAGACTGTGCCCTGGAGGGCAGTCACATAAAAATAAATACAATTTTTAGAATCATATGGGTAATATATTGCTAGTTGGAGTGAGATCATCCATCTAAGATGAAAGTCACTACAGAACAACTTCAGTTTTTAAGCTCCTCTTTTATATATATTTGAGCTGTATATAGCCAGAGACATGCATCTTGGACAAACATTCTTCCAACACAGTGAGATTACTGCTGCTTGGAAATTTTTTCAATCCCATATCACTTATAGATTCTTACAATATTAGTGACAGCCATGTCACAAAGCATTAACTAAAATTGTGAGAATTAATTATGTACTATTTGTTTAACTTCTCTTGTCATCCATCTCTGCTCTTTCTATTTGAAAATTAATTCGCTCACCTAAATCACCATCTCCTCACTCACACTGTATGTTACCCAGTCCCACATTTGCATTAAGCACTTATCTCCTTTTTTCAGGAAAGGAAAAAGAAATGAAAAAAAATTGAAAACTCTTGAAGTGTTTATGCTCAATTAAAACTTAATTCTGCCTTTAATCCCAGACAAGACTGTTGATAGATTAATTTGTATTAAGTGGAACTTGAATCTCTGTAGTCCCTTTTTCTCTAATGAGGTTACACAGAAAGAGGGTGCAACTCATTGTGAGCAGGGATATCACTTTCTGGTCCCATTATTTAATTCTACCTTATTATGGGTGTGCAAAACCGTGCTTCATTCTCTAGCTCCCATTTCAACTTTCATTAACTACATAGTCACAGTTCACAGAACAGAATTGGATCAACTACTATGAGGAACACAGTTATTTAGGAGGGGAGAAGCAGCTGAGAAATGCTATCTTTCCTGACTGTTAAAACAGCTCTTTGGCTCAAGTATTCCTTTTAGCATGCCAGGCTATTTCTAGACCCCCACATACAGGTCCAACTTTTACCTTAAGACAAGCTGTAAAACTGGCATGCTTAGCAATAACTGTTAGTGTGATTCTCTATTGATATGATTCCTCAAAATAAGCACCAAGTAGAACCTCATTGAAATGTTATCAATACACCAGGTGCTTCTAATAAAAAAAAAAAAAGAAAAACAAAACATGCAAGCATGTACAAGCACACCTCAGCTCTGCCAATTCTGCTTCTATTTCTTAGTAGCTTTTAATAGCTTTTGCACCAGCTTATCTTTTTAAACATTTCCACTCTTTGTTTGAAGACATGACATAACTGTGCAGAAAGTCTCATTCTCTAAATACCTGCAATGCCAAATCCTTCCCTCTGCACTTGGGATGTATCATGGAGAGGAGTCACTACGGGATGAATCTTTGCCCTGCTATATCACAGCTGTGCATAAAGCAAACCCACACTAGACAACACTGAGTTTCTGGGCTCAGCTCCCAAGGTGTTTGCTCTGGGGTGACTGCAGTCTCTGGAGCAGGCAGTGACACCACCAGCTGCCAGGGGCACCGCCATACCAACGCTTTCCTAGACCACAGTTTGCTCCCATCCACACATAAAAGAAATAATTTCCCTTGTTAACAACGTCACGCTGTCAATGGAGACAGAATCTTGCCCGCCAGTCAGGCAGCTGCTCCCACTCCTGTGGAGCTGTGCATCAGCAGAGCCCACCTGTCCCTACTGCCCACCACAGCTCACAGCACACTGGACAGTGCTGCCCATCTCCTGCAAGGATCCCTTGGCTTTCTGCACCCTCAGGACAGGGTGGAGGACTGTGGGCTTCGTGTGGTATCTTTGTCACCTCTACATTTTCACCAGCCCTGTGATAGATGCCAGATCATATTTCCTTCTGCAGTAGGATTACCAAATGCAGTATGTGACCAGGCACAGCAGGCTGTGTTCTGCTGAGGACAAAAGGGATGTGGGATGATCAGACCTTGATTGCCACATGGCTTTTCTTAGGCTTTCCCAAGAAAAGTGTGAAGTATTTCCAGCAGAACAGCTCAGTCTAGCAGAGGCCTGATTAAGCCAGCAACCCTTGCTATTGTGTGAGCTTCTCCTAAGCCACCCCATAACAGCAAATTTACTGGGCAGGATTTGACTGTGCTTTGCTGCCCACCAGATGTGTGTGAAAAACAGGCACTCCAGCTGCCCCCAGAGACTATGCTGGCAATTTGAAGTTTTTAAGGTTTCTCTGAAATACTTAGCAAAGAAAGTGTTTATCTGAACACAGAAACACAAAGTGCTGCTTTCCCTCTGGATGGGAGATCTCAAAAGCAAAGGGAAAATAAGTGGAAATTAAAAGAAAGCCGAAGATTAACAGTGGGTTTGTCAGTGGAGAGGTACCTGTGTTTCAGCCCCATCACTCCTGCTCATGCTGTACCTTGCAAGTTTACAACTGTCCCGATCAATTGCAAGTAGAAGCAGCAGGGTACCTGGATGCAGAAAAGAGCCTGTTGGTCCAGGCAGTGATCCCTTGGAAGCAAACAGCAGGAACTAATAGGATAACACATAAAAAGCCCAAGTGATCTGTAAACAGACACTCTAGGTGTGCCTAGAAAGGCATTAAGATTCAGACCCACAATCCTCACCACTGCAGCACTTACATCACATAGGTTCACTGACTACTGTGGCAACACCCCCAAAATAGTTTGCTTTTCCACGTAAGAATGGTGATTGAGCCAGTAATGATTTATTACCTTATGCCAACCTTCAAGAGAGAGGAAAAGGTAAGGCATGTTCAGCAATATGGTAATGTGCAGAAGGAAAACCATCTGCACTGCCAAAGGCTGCAGAGCAACCTGTAAATGCTGTGTTAAAAGTAACAAATAAAAAAAAAGCATAGAAGCATCTGAAGTGATTCAGAAACCTGTTAAAAATAAGAGTCCCACAATACTAGCCAATAGGAGAAATGATTTGTCGGGTTTAGTAATTTAAGTAATAATCATGTTATTCAACAAAGTCCTCAAAGCAATAAATGCAAAACATAAATCACAACTGGCTGATCTTGTTCGGCAGCACCAGGAAGCTTCCCTCTTGGAGATGGAAGAGCAGGGAAACCTCTTTCTTTAACAAAGAAAAACTGGAAATCTTTATCATAGCCAGGTCAAAATGTTATCTATCTGTTTTGAAAATGGCATTTTCTGTAAACACATTTGCTTTTGAATTCATCTCTCTTCATAAAAGATCTCCCCTTTAATCTCCCTAGGTGAAACTTCCACTTTCTTCCACTGCATTTCTGCAAACACTTGCAGACAGTGTTACACCAAGCAGCTTTAATTATCTACCAGCAGCAACCATTAGGACAAGGGGAAGATGGGAAATGGGAATATTTACCAAGCTGCAAGCAGCAGTGCAGGGTAGGCAATTGCTGGTCAGTTTTCAGCCAAAGTCCTACACTTTTCATCTCTCACCTCATTAGACTGCTGGAAAAACACTTGGATGAGCACCTTGGCACTTCCTAGTGTTTGCTGACAGCACATGTGTACTCTGACCTATATGGCATTAACTTGTCCTCAGCAAAACTCAGACATTTGCATCTCTGGTAAGAAAAGGTGGGGCGGGAGTGGGGAAGGTAGTGTTCCTACTCTCAAAGGATCATGCTGTGAATTATATCTGGTATATTTCAACAGCTTGAACACTAATCCAAAAAGATATACAGAGAGGTGAGGGGCTGCAACAGCATACAGCAAAGCTGAAGGGATTTCAGTGTAACACATACTTTGCTTTTGGTTGCTTTAGTTATTGAACCACCTATCTAAACACAAAATGAACAGATAATTCACAGAAAAATCCCCAGTGTGGTATTTAAAGACAGATGGTGTAAATAATGCATAAGAATAACAGTGGAGCCTCTGGCCAGTACAGGGCAATTCACATTACACATCCTCATACTCCACTCTCAATCTGATGTCCAGAATCCAATTACAGTTTCTGCACTGAAATATTTGTGACACTTCACTGCCACCAAGAGCTTCAAAGGACATACTGTGCCATTTCCTTTTTGAAACAGACCTTTTTCCCAGCTTCAAGGGAGAAGACACTGGCATACAATGTAGAGATAATGCTATTCGGTTGGAGTCCAAAAGTTTTCTTTTCCACTTCAAATGTTCCCTCTCCCAGCCTGTTATAACATTGCATTACACAAAGAAGAAAGCATTCAACTTCTAGGGTTTCCTTTGCTTCTGTTTAATGTCAGTAGCTCTTATATCCTGGGCAGAGATTATTATGATTAAAGTGGATTAGAACTTCCAGAAAGAGGCATCAAGAACACACTATTTGTACCAGAGCAGAAATACCATCAGCGGGAATTAATTGTAGCAATATAAGTCAGAAGACAGGAAGGTTTGTACAGGAGTATTTCAAGAGGTTTAGTAGCAAATTCTACCCAAAGACAATAGGCATGCGAAGTCTATTATGAAAGGATGCATCCACCTTCACAATTTGCAGTATAAAGAATTCTCATCCTAATTACATATCCAACATGTCTTGCAAGACGCCTGCCACTATAGCAGGCTGCAGCAGCAAAAGGGTGCACTCTTACTTTCCTACCCATTGCTCAGGTATGTCTTTTCTCCCCACTCACTCACATGAGGTGAGGGCCCAGACATTGCTCCAGTGGGTCTGGTTCACCACTCTGCTGCCAGTATTACCACCAAGTCATTACATAAATTTCTTGAAAGGCAAACATGTGACAAATCACTACAGCACCCTAAGAACAAAACCCATAATAGCTGCAGATCTTGAGTTTTACTTTACAAAGAGCAAGTATCTTGTATTTGTTAAGGCAGAGAGAGGAAAAACTTGGAGAGAGCATCAGTTCTCAGATTCAATGTTGTCTGGGTTCTTTTCAGCATATAACAAAATCAAAACCACAATGTGACCCTTTTGTTTCTTCCTAGTCCTCTATTTGAATAGGTGACCTTGTATATGTCAAAGAGATGTTTCATTGAAAAGCATCATTCTCTTCATATTTTTTTCTATAATTGCAAGTAACACAGAAACAAAAATCCTACTCTCTGGAATGTTTCACTGTTTCCTGTGAGGATTTCCACCACAATTTGGAAACCTTATGGTACATAAGACAATAAATCACTTAGCTGCATCCCCTAATTATGCATTTCTAGAATATATAGTAATCATTTAAATGACAACTTCCCCTTCTAGGATTCTTTTTTAAAATTTTATTAATGTATAACAACTCTATCAGAGAATTTCCTCCTTGCTTAAGCTAATATGAACTTCATTTTTTCTGTCTAAAATTTGGAATCCTTCAGACAAATTCATATTTCTTATTTTTCACAAACACAGGAGGAAACAACTTCCTTATATTCCTTAATTAACCACACATCAAATAAACATTAGTTGTGCAAATAATAACAAGTCACAAAACACATGAAACAACACCGTCACCTTTTTTACATGTTAGAACAATGCCTGAGGGCTTCTAATAGAAAGTTTGTTCCAGCAACTCACAAAGAACTTGGCCTTATCTTTGAGAGGCTTTAGGATTCTAATGCATGAGAACAGTAGAGGAAGCGGGTAAAAAAAAACAGGACCGAGGCAAAACATAACGAGTTATGATACACAAGTATCAGACTTTTTAAACTTTTGTTCCAAGACTCACTTAGAAAAGGGGCATTTAATGAAGAGAAAAAGCCTATCAAAGGTAGGAAAATAAGAAGATGGGAGTCAGCCCAGGGCACAGGAAGACAGAAGCTCCTCTGAAAAAAGTAATCAACCCCACAGAAGAGCTCCCCCTAACCACAGGTGTTCTGAGCACACTGCTGTCAGCCACGGTACCTTTTCCTTTCAATCTCTGCTTCCCATCGATCACAGTACAGCTTTTTCCCCGGGATTGCTTCTAAAACTTTAGAACCAATTCAGTTAAGATAGAAACAACTACTACCAGACCTCTGAACAGAGGCACATCCTGCCCTCCTGTAGCTGTGGGTGGTAGAGAGGTGAGTAATCCCAGCTGGCGCCTGTTACCTGAAGGAGGTCTGCACACCTGCTTGCCTTTCTTCACAGGTGGGTATAGAGCTAGTGTGCTTATTAAGGAAAACATTCTGAATGATCCAGTATAGATTTATTATAGAAACGTTGCGACCATGAAATCAAGTGATTAAGCTATGCTTAATTAATATAAAGCCATAGAGCACCTTTGCGCTCCTTATCTTTTCCTTCTTTGCTTTCCTGGATGATGAAGTGATGGAGTGTATCAGGGATTACCAGATGGTTCAAAAAGGGTGAACAAGTGTAGGCATGTATGTGCATTGAGAGATGGATAGCACAGTAAATGCAGTAATATCTAGACTGTGGTGCTGAAAACACTGTGGGGAAAATAAGTGTGAGCCTTGAGCTCTGAAGTATGATTGTCTTACTTTCCAGAGAGGAGCAGAAAGCAATTTGCTGAGATTTGCTGCTCTAATAAAAAAGAGGTTGCACTTCAAATCTCTGTCTGCAGCATGTCCAGATGTTTTGCTTACAGGTAAAGAGCAGTTAAAATCTCCCAGGGTGGGTACCACCAAGCTGGAAGTATCATGAGGTCTTCAGGTTGCCTGAGTACCTAGGGGCTGCACTCCTGTGCTCTGCCTGTATTTAACTGGTACCCCAAGGATACCTCTGCATTCTGCTTTAGGACCTCAGGTGGTCTCTCCCAAGGCAGTGGGGAGAGTCTGTGATGGCAAGCAGGTTGGGCAGCACTGCACAGCACAGCACTGTGGCTCCAACTGGAAAAGCAGCAGTGAAAGCATGACAAGAAGAAATCAGTCAGAGCTGAGAAAAAAAAGCACATGATGTGGCAGCAGTGACAGACAGCTCAGCTAGGCTTATGTGCTTGGTAGGCAGGTGCAATGCAATGTGCATTTTATCAGAGGGAAATGAGGCTTTATGTAGCCATCACTCTAACAAGAAAACTAATTGTCACATAAGACACTCATATTATATTCAGGCTGAAATTGCAGCCTCAGAATGTGTTTATTTGCTGATAATTGGGTTGTGCCTTCAGCCACTTTAAATCTGCATGACTCCACAAATGCCAGAACAGTTTTGCTGGTTTAAACCATCCACGTACCCAGCCCTGAACACTGACCAAAGAAGCATTCTGTGCCTGCTGGATTTATGGATAGGCTGTGTTAGCATGGATGAGCTCCTCCTTACAAGTCACCCCTTTGTGTGGTCCTGATGCTTTGAGCCTGGACCCAGCTGGGCCATGCCCGTGTTGTGGAGTGTGCTTAGCTCAGGCCAGAGTGCCCTGCTAGCCCATATGCTATGCAGGGAGGCAGGGATGCTGCATCCTGATGCCCCACTGGGATTCATCTGAGACACATCCTCAGTCTTGGGACTCCCTGGTTCCCTCTGTGACGTTGTTCTCGCCAGGCTGAGGAGCATCCCCATCCAGCCCAAGTTGCACCAGTATTAGATGTTGCATAAAATGTTGCAGTTTCCCTGGCTATTTTCATTTCAGGGTCCTCTGCAGAGAGCCTGCTTGGTACTATGTCCCTACAATGCCTATTTACATTAAAAAGTGTGGCTGCTCCTCTAACCCAAAACCTAGGCTTTTTCTCTTGGCAGAAGGAGATTGAAAAGTGCACATTACTTTTGAAATCTGTCTCTGAGCATTTCTTTTAGCTGCAACCACAGATCACATCTCATAAACAGACACATTTTTCAATATAAGTTTCATATTTGTTGGTTCTAATCTAATTATTTATAGAAATGCCCTTTTCCTGTGATCCATAATCTTCCCAAACTTCACTAGTTTCTTGCTGTGAAAAATGATTCACTCTGGGCTGACTGTATGGTGGTAGCTGTATATTTGTTCATTGTGGTGTATTTTTTATCCAGAAAACTAAGTCTGGAAATGACTCCTGGGTAACAGTTGCCCTGAAGAGCACTGCAAGTAGGCTAATCCAGTCTCCAAATGTCCAGTACCTTCCTGAAATTAACTGGAAGCGACTGCAGAAGTGTGAGTAAATGTCCTTATCATATTCTGTCAAATATTTATTGCATCTATTTTCTCCTTATTGACAGATTATGCAACTGATGTTTCAAGGCATTTACACCCATGAAAGACTAGCTCTTTGAATTTAAAAAGTTTATTCTAGTGGTTGGATAGACCCACACAAGCTTAAATTGGCAGTCAAAATCAGAACTGGAAAGCTTAGGCTTGTGTGAACGCCTATCAAATCTTTCTGGTCCCAGAAACCAAACACAGACCAGGTTGCCTGTGGGACTACAGCTATAGTCCTTCCAAGACAGGGTAGGTACAAAGGAAAAGAAGTCCTTGGGAAAGAAATTGAGCCAAATTTTGGTGAACTTAAAGAGCCTCATTCAAGTCAAGTTTACTGCAGGACCACAGCATTTTGCAGACAGTCAGAAATTCCTTTCAGATTTTCTATAGTATATTTTTAATAGTCCTATTCAAGGTAATAGCTTGTAACCACAAGGGTTTTGCCTTTGAAGGCAGATTTTTACCTTGGAGTGGAGAAAGAGGTATATTGTTTCACCATTGAAATAGATCCAACCATGCATTTCAAAGGATGGAATTGTTTGCTACAAGAAATCACTCTGGCAATCCGTATTAACATGTTAATTATGATTCAACAAGTTTTCCATGGCAGCCTAACATCAATGTTAATTTCTCTGGGTAAGTTTTGTTGCAAGCTACTGTAGCATGGCAAATGGAAAAGAGATCATTGCCAGAAGGGTTTGTTTTGTCAGGTGCCATCCTAATTGGAGACAAATGCAGCCTTGTGGGGAGCTTTAGATGTGTTGGACCAGGAGCAGGGGAAGGTTTCTCCCTGTTGAATTCAGCTGCGTTATATGACCCCACCACCCTGCAAACTGCTAAAAGGAGCATCACAAGCTGGTTGTGTTTCAGTCGATAATTGGACTCGTTAGCGTTGCATGGTGAGTCAGCCTCCTGCTTACCTGCAGTAGTGGGGGACTGCATTTGTGTCATTTCTGATTTCTCCCCTCCATGTCGCAGCTGCTCTGCATAGACACTTTTTCCAAGGCAATTAGAGAACTTAAGACAAGAGCCAGAGTGAGATGGAAGACACTGTGTGTGTTAATTAGGGGTTTTTTTTCAACTAATTGACCCAGTCATTCAAAAGGAATATCTGAGATTTGTTGTTGCTTTTGCTATTTTCACCGCTCATGTATCTGAAGCAGTTTTACATCAAATTGACTTAAAAAAATATACATACAAAAAACCAGACATACAAAAATTCAATAATGAAAAGTTTTGTTCTTTGGGAGCTTTGATGTGGAAAAAAGGACCCACTTACAAACTATACCTAAAATATCTGAAAAATTCTACAGCAAAACAATATTAGCCCTGTTTTTCCAGAATGAGGAATATGAACATACGAAAATATGTTCATGTGTTTCTATGAAAATATACAGTGAAAAGATTAATCAAACCAAATAAACATTCTAGTATTTTTACCCCAGTAATTAAGTAGTAAAACATAAAAGGAAGAAAGACAGAAAAAGAGGATTTGCACTGTGCCTAATTTCTCTAATATATTATCTTAGGTGTCTTGTTTCCTATCCAGCCTTTCAAGGTTTTCAGGGGCACTCAGTGTTTGAACTTGCTACAAACCTTGTTTTGGATGCATGTGATCTTCTTCCACACAGGTACAGGTTTTATCTCAGCACCAGAACCTGTATTTTTTTGTCCAGGTGCAATGATGATGCACTACTTCCATACTATGCCCTCTTAGTCCGACCTCCGTCATCTGGAAAGCCACTAATTCTCACCATGCCCAGGGATGTGTGACTTCTGCCCTGGCAGTAAGATTTTTTTCACCAGTAGAATGGGGACAGTCCTGTGTGAGCAGCCAGCAGAGAGGTTGGAGAATTAACAGTCAGAATCAGTGGGTTTGCCATCAGCTGTTTAGATTAGATTAGAAAAGGTGTTAGGAGAGATTAGCTAGGGATGGGCTCAGAGACAGTGATAGGGGTCAGTGGGGACATTAGAGGGCACCCAGGGACAAGACTTTCTGGACACTGGCATTCCCCAGTCTCAAGGTAAAGTTTGTGTCAGGTACTGCTCAGTGCCTCATTGGGGGAGGTGATGGACACAACCCCAAGTGACCATGCCCCATGGCCTCTGGCTGAACATTGCTTCTGCACTCCTGTCCCAAACTGTAAATTGTCCCTAGAAATCAGCTGATCAGACACCTTCAGGATCCTGAGGAAATTCACAGCAGTCCTGTGAACATATGGCAATGTTGAGCACTTCCCTGGTGGACTTGTGTTCTCTGGTCTTGCCATGAATTGAGTTTTACAGAACAGGCTTTTTGAGGACAATGCCATCTGGACATCATTATCTTTCATAGTAGCATTGTCATCATCAGACAAGATGGTCTTCACTAGGAACATTCTCTGACTTGTCATCCTCTCCCTTCTCCCTGTTCCATGCTGGTGGGGGTCTGCCGGTGCTGCCATTCCATGGTTACAATTCTGGCCCATCTCTGACTTCATCTGGATATAACTATCTTTCTTTCCTCTGCTGCTCTTCCATCTCTCACCTGGAGTTGTTGTAAATGAACTTGGAGGGGAGACACACCTGGCTTGCTTTTCTTGGTTCTTGTAGACAAATGACTGCTGAAAAGAGTCCTCCATCTTTTTATACTTTCCTCTAGGTAACATTCACTTACATCTTGATCCTGGATCCTCCCTCCATGTGTTCTGCTCCAGAGATCTTCACAACACTCCCAACAATTACAGTAACCAGATCCACCACAAGGTGGGACAGGAGACTTGGGAGTTTGCAGTTTTCCGTGCTGGCATCTGTAGTAGTCCAGGAAGCTTAATCCTTGCTCTGCATAATACACTCGTGTCTCCAAATCCACATTTCCTCTAGTAATGTGGAGGAGCATCAGCAAAGGTGACTTTGTGAACAAGGTGGTCCTCAAATCCAGAGGCCAAGGTCAGCCAAGGTGGGAGAGGAATGACAGGTGGATAAAAGGCACTCTGCATGGAGGAGAAGCCCCCATATCTTTAGGTTGAATGCTCTGGATAAAGATGCCTCACAACAGGCTGCCTTGGAAAATAAGGCTCAACAGACTAGGAAGTAAAATCTTTAACAAATTTAGAAAATTGAAAATGTAGAGAGTAATTTTTAACATCCTTGGCACTGCCCTGAGCTTATAATGTTTATAAATTCCAAGTGGACAAAGGTGATAACAGGAAAAATGTAGGACATGCCATAAACTACATTTGTTCTTTCAAAAAATGCAGATGATGCAGTGAGCATCCAAAGGACTGCGAGTCACTTCGTTCAAGCATCTCTCAAAACCAAAGGGGCACACAGAGCCCAACAGCTTTGAAGCATCACCAGCTCTTGAGGGAATGCAGCCCCACCACAGCAGCATGGTATCTCCACTCCTGCACATCTGAATTTTTGGACAGAAATTGATTTCATAGAGCTAAAAGAACAGGAAATCAAACCCCAAAACCAAATCAAAAGGGAAAAAAAGCCAAAGCCCGAATGCAACAAACACATAGCTATACAAAATGAAAAACTTTGCTCCATGGGGTAGCCGGACAGCTTACACCAAAACAACCACAGTATAGAAGGGGCAAAAAATTATTAAGGACAGTGAAGATCAAGTTTTCAAATTAATAGAATAACAAAGCTTGAACACACAGTAAGTTTTGCTGATGAGTCACACATTTTTTTATCGGACTGTTGTTTTAACACTATAAATAATTTCTGATTTCACTGACAGCACAAGAGCTGCCGGTCTTGCTTTGACTCTCTTCAAGCTTTACCATCGTTTGTCGGAGGCTCTGCTGGCAGGGCGGTGCTCGCCCCTCTCCCGGCCCGGTCCGGTCCGGCCCGGTCCAGCCGGGGAGCGGCGCTCCCTCCGCGGGCGGGCGCGGAGACACCGCACCTGCAGTGGCGCCAGCGCGGCGCCAGGTGGCGCCATCGCACCGCCGGCAGCCTCCGCGGCTGCAGCACCCCGGGATGGATGGATGGATGGATGGATGGATGGATGGATGGATGGATGGATGGATGGATGGATGGATGGATGGATGGATGGATGGACAGCGCGGGCATCCCGGGATGGATGGATGGATGGATGGATGGATGGATGGACAGCGTGGGCATCCCGGGATGGATGGATGAATGGATGGACAGCGCAGGCATCCCGGGATGGATGGATGGATGGATGGATGGACAGACAGTGCGGGCATCCCGGGATGGATGGATGGATGGATGGATGGATAGCGAGGGCATCCCGGGATGGATGGATGGATGGACAGCGCGGGCATCCCGGGATGGATGGATGGATGGACAGCGCGGGCACCCCGGGAACGTCCTGGCACCCCGGCATCGCCCTGCCACCCCCGGTATAGCACTGGTACCCTGACATAGCGCTGGCACACCCAGCATCACCCTGGTACCGCAGCTTAGCACTGGCACCCAGCATTGCTCTGGTAACCCCGGCATTGTCCTGGCATCCCGCCATTGCCCTGGCATACCAGGGATCATCCTGACACCCAGGCATCGCCCTGGCACCCCCGGCATTGCTCTGGCACCCCGGCATTGTCATGGCACCACCTGGTATAACCCTGGCACCGCCCAGCATTGCCTTGGCATTGCTCTGACACTGCCCTGTGACCTCTCAGGTCACTACCACCATGGCTTTGCCCTGGCATTGCCAGCACCACTGCAATGCCCAGCAGCACCAGGCACTACCCAGTGCCAGTGGGTATCACCCCGGCACTGACTTGGCAGCACCTGGCACTGCCCTGTCACCACTCTGGCACTGCCCTGCATCACTGCAGCGTTGCCCAGCATTGCCCAGTGTTGCCCAGCACCAGCTGGCACCAAGCCTGAACTGCCCTGGCACCACCTGGCAGCAGCCCAGCTCTGCCCCAGCACTTTCTTGGCATCATTCTTGCATTGCTCCAGCACTGACCAGCAGATCTGGGGAGACTCTGCAGGACTTGTTCATTTCCCTCCACATAATTAATACAAACACAATTTATTAAATGCATACATTGCTTTCCATTTTTAATCCAATGAATTATTCAGGATGAGTACTTTATTAGGCTGTTTTTCTTTTCTCCTTCCCCCGTGGGCTGGGTCTCTCATATTTATTGCTGGAGGGATGTAGTACAATCATTTCTGCAGAGAAATACTTGTCTGGGGACTGGTTCTGGGTTTATGCTGCATGGGCAGGTTTTCAAAAAAAAATGTTAAATTTTTCTTCTTCCAGAAACAGAGGTAGGGTACAAAAGTTTTGTGTTGGAAAGTTGCAACCCAGTTCAACCCAGTGTTTTAAAAACAATTTATTGTTCTGTGGTGCTTCATGTGACTTTTATCTTAGTGCATCCATATAAATCATGGAATCATTTAGATTAGGAAAGACTTTCAAGGTCATCAGTTCCAACTGTTCAACCCTGTACTGCCAAATCCAGCAAAAATCACATCCCCAAGTGCCACACCTACAAGTCTTTTAAATCCTTCCAGGGATGGTGACTCTACCCCTTCCTTGGGCAGCCTGTTCCAGTGCTCAACAACCCTTTTCATGATGATTTTTTTCCTAATATCCAATCTAAACATCCCTTGGTGCAACTTGTGGCTGTTTCCTCTCATCCCAACACTTACTACCTGAGAGAAGAGACTGACACATACCCTGCTCACTACACCCTCCTTTCAGGTTGCAGAGAGTGATAAGGTCCCACTTGATCCTCCTTTTTGTCAAATTAAACAACCTCAGATCCCTCAGCTGCACTTGTATCACTTGTTCTCCAGACCCTCCACAGTCCCCACTGCCCTTTTCTGGACACACACATCAATCTGTGAATAACAATGGAGTGTGCAAAAAGCGACTTTCTCCCTGAGCAAGTTTCTCTTGCTTTTCTAGTGCAGACTCCAAAAGAGATATGTAAAAGATCTGTTTCTGGATTAAGGGAAAATCCACCAGATCGGGGAACAGTTTGATGGGATACTTCTGTCAGAAAACATGGGCAGACCCAGCTGCAAAGAGCTCAGTGGGGTTCTCTGGGAATTTCACCTGATTTCCCACACTTTGAGACACATTTCAAGAGAAACAAAACAAACAAACACACAAAAAAATCAGGAATTAAAATATATACAACTGTTGATACATTTTGACAGATTCTCTGCCAATTTGTTTTCTGTGTAAGTTCAGTATGTTTTTTCAATAGCTTTATGAAACATGATTACTTAAAGCTGCTTGGCCATAACTCTTTCCCTGAAGAGAAGGACTTCTGAAATGCTTCTCAGGGTCATAGTGGAAATAATTTTCAGCAGAGGATTTTGGGAATTTCCATGCCAGAGCAACCGTAGAAGGAGCATCATCCTGCAACCTCTTGTTCATACAAACACTAAATGATTTCCAGAGGATCCCTTCCCACTAAACTATTCCTAGCTCTCTGTCCCCTTCACATTGCTCTGTTCTGCTGCTTCTGAGAGGTGTTACTCCTTTGTGCCTGTTGAAGTTCATGGGACCTGAGTCATTCAGTGCTGCCCTTTCCCTGACTGAATCCAAAACCTTACAGCTAAGCAAGTCTTGGGGAGTTAATTCCCAGAAATTGTGTTGTAAACATCAGTTCTTTCAAGAGCTCCCAAACAGCCACAGCAATGACCTTTCTCAGCTGGGCTTCCCAAAAATGCCCACAGAGAAGAGCTGAGGTGTCTGACACCTCAATGAGGAAGAGCAAAGCAAAGTAAAAACGTACAAACACCAAAACTGAGTTTCAAAGGAAAGTGAGCTGGTCCAGCTTTATGCTTATGAAGCATTAAATAACCAGGGCCAGCCTTGTTTATACAATATATCTATCTCTCATTAAGGAAAGTTAGATGTGCCCTTTAGCTTCTACAGAGAGATCAGCAAAGATTTATTTTTTCTTTTAAACACATAGTAGAATGGTCTTGGTATGTATATAATCAGTAACCCATTAAACCTCAAGGGGAATTTTTATCCCAGAGACTCATTTCAGTCCTTAATGATTTAGTAGTAAAAGTACAATCAGTCTTGAGGCACATGGGATTATGAAAAAAGATTTAAAGCATTTTTTTAAATGCCTAATGACACAGACTCTTAAAACATTTTGAGGAAGGAATGCTGGAATCCTTTGAAGTGACTTTCAATTAAGCTTTTAAATGAATTAGGATGTTATTTCTGTGTAACAGCTAGACCATAAATTTAGTTTCTAATTAAATACTGTGTGAAAACTGCATGTCATACGTCACTGCTTGCAAATTTTTTCGCTGTTGGATTTGACTGAAGTTACTTAGAGAGATGCTCTTTTCTCCTTCTCAGGGACACACCAACTTCCCTCTGGGAAAATAAAAGAAAGCTTTCATTGTGCTGTTCTATGGAAAAATAGTTTCATTACTATAATAACCCAACTCACAGACTTCTTTTGCAGTTCTGGTTAAGATTTCACTCAAATTTCTCTGTCTTATTCCCCCAAAGCCTGTCTCTGTTCTTTGGAGGAAGCCACCAGTGCCTGGTGCCAGATTATACCTCAAAGGATAAATGAAATTAATTTTTACTGGACAATTTTCAGTCATATAATACTTTAAGAAAAATATGAGCAGCTGTCACTATTTTGTCACAAAAGCTAAGGAGCAGATAATGCCAAGTCCTATTGGCAGCATTATGGGGCAAGGTATTTTTAATAATTACACAGTATTATAGGTATAACTATTACTCTGAACATTAGGCCTGATAGCTCTTTTGTCTCTGTCCTTTCTTACCCTTGTTCCTCCATCTAAGTATCTCCTCAATTCTTCACCTAATTTAAATTTAAATACCATATTTCTGGCTGTAAAAATAACCCTACCCTTTTCATTTTTTCTCTCTGCTCTGATTCCAAATGACGTCAGTTCAAAGCAAAGTTATTGGACGCTTGAACTTCTTTTTTTCAAAGGTAATCCTTAAATATTCCCAGCATTTAGTGATCACCAGTTATATGTATAATGTTAATAGTTCACTGTGACAAAAAGAACATATATTCCTTCTTTTCCTTCATAATTTGGTGACAGTAGTCACCAGAGAATCACCTGAGGCTGGTTTTTGAGCTGCTTAGTTAAAGAAATGTGTCCCTCTATGAGCCAAACTTCTGTGGCTCTTTCCCCTGGGCCATCATTTTAAAGCCTTGTGACTGTCTGGCCAACGACACGAGTGCAGTGTGAGCAGAGCATGGCATGGGGCAAGGGACATGGCACAGCACAATCCTTGCCACTGCCTCTTGCAGCTCCCTATTCAGTAGTAAATCATTACCTTAAGATGGCATTGCACAATTACTCGACCTGACGCAGCAGTCTGCAGCTTTCTTCAGAGGTAACTTGGTGATGTGTTGCTAAGAAGCTCATGGAAGCATTGGTAGCACACATTACTTCCCCTGTGCTGAGCAATGCACTTTGAACTCTACCCTGAATTTCTGTCTGAGGCACTCTTGCTATCACAAGCCTGCAGGGTCTGGGACACCAAAGATCCAGCCATGGGGTTTTACTGCTGAGCATCACACTTTCCCCTTGCTCAGCCTTGACCATTCAGAGGGGCTTTGCATAACATTTCACACTTTTTAACTTAAATCTTCTCGTGAGTCTGTGGTTTAGGATTCCCCACATTAACCATGTATAAAGAGTTTCAACTATAACTGTCCTTCATTCTTGAAGCCAAGGAATAAAATTGTACTCTTGTTTTGACCTAAAAGAAGTAGAGTACAGATGGTGGCTAATATTTAACTGTACCTTAATCCTTTTATTCATTAAGAATATTTACCCATACTCCATGAGGGTGAGATATCTGAAACAATCAGGAATTGGAAACTGTCCTGTACTCTTTTTTTTTAAGAAACTGAGCTGGAAACAGAAGTGTTCTCAGTCTCTACCATGCAATATAGCCTAATGTAGGAAGTGTGTAGTAGACACTGGTCTGGATAATCAAGCACCCAGAAAAAGACCTTTGGTTTAGGGATGCTGCAGGCAAATATCATCCCAAAAACCCCTCAACTGGAGCCTGACCATGCTTGGAGGAAATGTAGAGTCTCCCAAGAAGTCTACATAGGTAATAGGTGTTGTGCCTGATGCAATTACTGCAGTTTAAATCCTACCACTCTTACTCATAGGTATTTTTCCTACCTCATAGGCTTCACAATTTTCCTCCTATTTTTTATAATTTAATTTTTATGTGAACATAAGCAAAAATTTCAAAACTGTTGACTGTTTGATTTGCCACCTCTCCAAGGTCCTGATTTTCCATTCTAGGCCAGAATTTTGTGAGTTCAGACCACATTAAAATGTCAGATGTCAGACAAAATACAGGCTATCAAAATGCAAATGACAAATTGAATCACTAACAGACTCATAAGTGAGATGAAGGAATTTTATTACCAGAAAACATAATTACCAGGTTCCATTAAAAGAAATGTTCAAATTAAGGCTTTTCTAAATACATGTCTAAAAAGCTTTCAGAGCAACAGGGATGGGAAGGTGAAGTTTGCTGTTTGCTTTCATTTAGGTAAAACAAAGGTCTAGCAAAGAGAGAAATTAGGGTCTTCCAAAGTCTGTGAAAACAGCTAGCTGCACAGACCATTCAGGAGAGTCTGCAGTGGGAGCCCCTCCATTACTAGACACTGGAGAATCTACTTAAAAGAGAGATTTGTCCAGATGCCATTGTGCCATTATTAAAAAACCCCCACAGTTTGGTTTTTGTTTTGTGGGTTTTTTTTTTTTTGTTATTGTTATTGTTGTTTTGGTTTGGTTTGATTTATTTGTTTGTTTGTTTGGGGGGGGTGTGGTTGGTTTGGTTTGGTTTGGTTTGGTTTGGTTTGGTTTGGTTTGGTTTGGTTTGATTTGGTTTGGTTTGGTTTTTAGTGCGTCAGCCATAAGACTCCAAATCTGAAGCCAGTTCTGTTTAGAATTATGCTTTCAGAACAAGATTACTTTCTGGTTTTACAATAGTACATTGCTCTGAAATTTTTCCCCTAGATAATTTTAGAGGATGTAATTTTACTGTTCAGAGTAATGCAGCTACTTTGTTGCCACCCTGTGAAAGTCACAGAAATGCGGGTTTCAGACGTACAAAATCCACTGTTTAAATGAAATGACTGCTCAAATGTCTCTCTTGCCTTTTCTGAAAGGACTCAATTTCTACCAGAAACAGTGGAAGAACATAAATCTTCTTATTGACTGCACTCCTGCCAACTTTTTGTTTGAGGCCAGGTCTTGCCTGTCATAATATCTACCCCATGCTTGGGTATGCAATTCTCACTAATCATAGGGTGGTCTCCTCCATTTTTATCATGGAAAACCCTCTCCCCTCTTCCCACAAGCTTTCAGCAACCCATCTTGTGTTTCCAAGAGGAAGAAGAAAAACCCCTCTCTTTCCCTCATCCTCTGTGTGAGTGATATATCAGAATTAGAAATAAAGGGTAATTAAAAAGAATTAGCCCACTGGTGTCAAAATAATTGAAATATTTTTATGTTTTGTTTGGAAAGAATTGTCAGCATATTTATGATCTTTTATCTATAGAAGACATCAAAAATACTCAGAATTGTGCTAAATATACAAAATGAAAATGATGATTTGAAGTATCCTGTGGTATTTGAATAGGCAGTGACAAGAAGTGGAAAAGGTGCATTGATGTGGAAAATACTTAATTAACATTTGAGTAAGTACCCTCTGTCTACCTCCTCCTCAGATCTCTGTGCAAGACTTTAATATCCTCATGTATTATCTGCACTATAAATCCTTAGTTCTGCATCAGGGAGTGTCATGTATGATCAACTGTTTCCTATTATACATTGTGATGGGTACTATTGAGCTACTTACCAACAGGATACTTGCCTCTGACTTGGAATGAATATTAATGAAGCTGTTAGTCCTCTGTCAATAAAGCAAGTACCTTCTCAGTTTCAGTAACTGAGCACAGTAATTGCCATCAGGATACCTAAATGTCAAATTTGTTATTTCACCTCCAGAGCAGTCAGCCTAAAAAGTGATTTAACGTAGTTCTTAAACAACAATTTTTTTTCATTTTATTTTGAGGGAACTTGCAAGCACTTTCTCTGTTTTTCAGGTGATGAAAAGAGGTACCAAACACCACTGAAAATCTGTGTTTTCCCATTGGCTTTCTATGCTATCAAGGCTCCAACTCATTTCTGATCTGTGAAGACAACAGTAGATGGAGAGCAAAAGTGAAGGATATTCCTGCAGGGCTGAGGGGTACCCACCACATAAGTCTGTTGATGTTGGTTTATTTCTTTTTCTTCCCTGTCCTGGTTTACAATACAAGATATTTATTCTATTACCATCTGAGAAGGGTGATCATCCTTATCTCTGTGGGAAATGTCTTCTGTTGATGGGCCATAACTGATAAGGGTGATCATTCTTATCTCTGTGGGAAGTATCTTCTGTTAATGGGCCATTGAGTCCTATTGTATAACTGATAAGATTACATCATCCTATTGGGAGATGCTCCAGCCAGGAGGACAAGCCAAGCCTTTCATACCTAGATAAAAACTGAGGTTTAGAACGCCAAAGGCAGCCTTTTTCCACTGGATTCCAGAGGAAGAACCAGGCTTTTTCCACATCATTGCTGGACCCTTTAGAGGAAAACTGCACCAGCACCCTGACTGACAGGGTATCAGGTTGTATTCTGACTCTGTCAGTGGTTTTATTTTTATTATTGCATGTATTTTGTTTTTCCTTTTTTATTCTCTTCCCTATTAAAAATTGTATTACTGACTTGAAGTCTCACTGGTTTTGCTTTTCAAACCAGTACATTCCCTGTGTAAAATAAAGGAACCCGTGGCTGGTTATCAGGATGGCTAGCAGTTGCTCATTTCCATTAAAAAGCTTTTTACTACCCCTCCCAACTTTTCAGCCCATCCTAAATTTTCTAGAAGAGATGATTACATGTTTCAGAGGTGCAACCAAGGGCATACAGAACATCCTGGGGCTGTTAAGACAGACTGGCTAAGATGGGGTAGAGATGTGGGAGCCTGAACTGCAGCTGTCAAAGATGCATGAGACAGCTCATACCACTCCTATCTCTTCTCAGTTGGATACTCCACAAGAATCAGGGACAACTGGGTTAGAATCTGTGAGGGTGGTTGAAGTGCTCTGGAACAAAATAAATAATTTCAGAAATGATGGTAGGAAAGGTACTCAAAGAGTCACAGGGAATCTTCCTGTTCTTTCTAGACAGTCCAATTTTGAATGTAGTTTTCACATAAACTGATCTAAAATGTTTAGTTTACAAGACCCCAGACTATGCTGTAGAAAGATGCACAGTCAGAGTAAGCAGAGGAAACCCAAAATTTCCTGTATTCATAGATCAGGGAAAACCATTTGTAACAAAGGTTGATTTAGGGATCCAATTAATGACCAGTTAATGTGTGTGTTGTGCTCAGAGAAGCTATTTACCTTTCCAAACCTCAACTGGTGAGAAGGTTGGTGGTTGGTGAGAAGCTCAACATGAGCCAGCAATGCATCTTCACAGACCAGAAACACAATTGTATCCCAAGCTACACCAAAAGAAATGTTGCCAGCAGGTCGAGGGAGGTGATTCTGCCCCTCTACTCCACTCTTGTGAAAGTCCACCTGGAGTTCTGCCTCCAGCTTTGACATCCCCAGCACAGGAAAGATGTGGAACTGTTGGAGTCAGTCCAGAGAAGGGCCATGAAGGTGATCAGAGGGTTGGAGCACCTCTCCTATGAGGACAGGCTGAGAGAATTAGAGTTGCTCATCTTGGAAAAGAGATGGATCTAGGAAACCCTTGAAAGGCCTTATAAATATCTTCCAGTGCCTAAAAGAGCCTACAAAAGAGCTGGAGAAGGACTTTTGATAAGAGCATGTGGTGATAAAACAAGGGCAAATGTCTTTAAACTGAAATAGGCTAGATCTGGATTAGATATTTGGAAGAAATTCTTCACTGTGAGGGTGGTGAGGCACAGAAAGGTTGCCCAGATGTTGGGGGTTGGTTTCTTTCCCTTTTCCCTCTGTGGAATTTTCCCCATTGTCATGCTAAGATACCTGTTGACTGGGCCCTGGTGACAAGGGGAGGGGACGGGAGGGAAGAAGCAAGCCCCGCGAGATTCAAACAGCCAGAAGAGGAAGCAGAAGGCTGGGTCTTGGCCCATTTCCCCCGCGGAGTTCGGACGAGAAGGACGATCACCGCCTCTCCTCCATCTCTGCCATCCCAGCGTCGGGAAACCACCATCGGACCCTGCCCGGCTGTCTTCTCGCTGTGAACTACCACCATCCAGCACTCTGCTGAGCATCGGGACCCACACCGTGAGCGGAGGGCTCTCTCCATCTCTCTCCCCCTGGGACAGCGCTGCCATCACCCCCAGCCCTCCTGCGGCTCTGCGGGACCCGCCCGCCCCCAGCACCGGGAACTGCAGCTCAGGGAAAAGGTGCCTGCAGCCAAAAAACACTGGGACTGAGTTACTGTTCTGTTTGTGGGTAATTTCATAGCTGTTGTTGTTGTTCTTGTTTGTCTTGTTAGATATACTAGTAAAGAACTGTTATTCCTATCCCCATATCTTTGCCTGAGAGCTCTCTTAATTCCAAAATTATAATAATTGGAAGAATCACATTTTTTTTTCAGTCCAAGGGGAAGCTTCTGCTTTCCTTGGCAAACACCTGTCTTTCAAACCAGGACAGATTTTGGCCGCCCAACGTGGGGCCCGAGGGTATTGAGAGAAAAGGGTGAAAAAGGAATAACAGTTCTTGAGTTACCTCAGTTTTGTGTTAGGTGGCATCATGTTGTCCAGCTTACCGTGGTTTGGGCTCCATGTGGCCACAGCTTTATCTCTCCCATTTGCAATCCCTTACTTGAACATGGGTCCTATAACTCAGGCTGCTGTAACTATTATCCAGTTCCTTTTGTGGGCTGATAACGTGAGAAATTCATGGATTTTTAACTTCATCTGGAAGGTGGGCACATGGATTCAGAGCTATCACACTCTAACTGTATGTTTTTGGGGTTACTTTAATAATGGTACATACTGTGAGGATATGACACCAGGGAAAATTTTGTCCCAACCCCTTACACAGTGTTTTTGGGTCTGCTCCACCAGCTTTTGAGGGGTTCAAATCTCTTCTAAGCAGTAATGATATCATACAGTGCCTGACATTGCTAATAGGCCTTGTAAACCTGTTCTATTTAACATTCCGAGATGAGGAGAGATTGACTTGGATGACAACCCTGATACATCCCCCAAGGAATAGGGATCCTGCCCCAGAGCCTGGCTCTGCCCCAGAGACTAAGGATTCTGCCCCAGAGGTTAAGGATGTTGCCCCTGAGCCTGATTCTGCCCCAGAGCTCATCTCAGAAAGGAACCATCCAGAGTGGGTGGGGTTTCTAGTGAAGGAGATGGGCCAAATGCTGAAGGAGTACCTTTCCCCAGCTCTTGAGAAACTCTCCCCCTGCCTTAAAGAGGGAGAACCTGATGGTGCAGCAGTGGAACCCACAGATGTTACATCTCTCCAGGCTCCAGCTGAACTGCAAGGGCACTCACAGCCAGCAGTAGTTGCCCCTGTGGAAACTAGAAAGTCTAAGGTGAAAACAAAGCACCTGGATAATAAGGATCAGAAAGCAGGGCCCTCACAACCAGCAGGGGAGCCAGTGGTTGAGATCGTCACGGAGTCCCTGTCATACGAGAGTCTCCGTAATCTGCGTAAAGGTGTTGTACAAAGGGGCCGTGAGGCTTTTACAACGTGGTTATTGCAGGTCTGGGACCTTATGGGTACAGGTGTGCAGCTGGATGGTACTGAGGCAAGGAATTTGGGACCCCTGACCCAGGACTCAGGTGTGGATCACATATTTGTAAGGGAACCAGGCCCCCTTTCCCTCTGGGAGCGGCTTTTAATGAGTGTAAGAGAGAGGTTTGTCCATAGAGAGAGAATGCAGGAGCACCACCATAGAATGCACTGGAAGACCGCTGAGGAGGGGATCCAACAGCTGAGAGAAGTAGCAATACTGGAGATACTCTTTGGGAGGGGTGGACAACATGACAATGACCCCGACAAGGTCAGGTGCACAGGGCAGATGTTGTGGAATCTGGCACACCTGGGGCCATCTCAATACACCACATTCATTACAGCCATTAATGCTGACACCAACCACGAGACAGTGGGTTCTGTTGCCGATAAGCTCAGAAATTTTGAGAGTATAATGAATGGCCCAATGCAGGCTCAGGTCTCTGCCGTGATTAGGGAACTCAGAGAGGAGTTCAAGGAGGAGATAAGAGGGGTGAGGGAGGAGATGAGGAAGGTCAGTGAAGCACCAGTGCGAGTCACAGATGCCAGAGTTAGAGCCCAGCGCCCCCCAGCTAAGGAGAGAGGATACACCCCACAAGCTGACCTGTGGTTCTTTCTGCGTGACCATGGGGAAGACATGAGAAGGTGGGATGGGAAACCCACTTCTGCCCTGGCAGCACGGGTGCGTCAACTCAGGGAGGGAAACACTAACCAAGGAAGCTCCACTAAAGTGAAGGTAGCCTCAACTTCCCATAACCAAGATGCAGGGTACTACAAAAGGGAGGATGATTTGTCAGATCCCCTTGAGGGAACCTCCAACATGTATGCCCAGGAAGGAAATAATAACCAGTGCTAGAGGGGCCCTGCCTCTAGCCAGGGAGAGGCACGGGAAAACTGGGTCTTTTGGACGGTGTGGATCCGATGGCCTGGCACATCAGAGCCACAAAAACATAGGGCGTTAGTTGACACTGGTTCACAGGTCACCCTAATACCATCAGAACATGTGGGGGAAGAGCCTGTTTCTATTGCTGGGGTGACAGGGGGATCACAGGAATTGACTTTGCTGGAGGCTGAGGTGAGCCTGACTGGGAAGGAGTGGCAGAAGCATCCAATTGTGACTGGCCCAGAGGCACCGTGTATTCTAGGCATAGACTTCCTCGGGAATGGCTATTACAAAGACCCAAAGGGACTCAGGTGGGCTTTTGGAATAGCTGCTGTAGAGGCAGAAAACATTAAACAATTGAACACCTTGCTTGGACTGTCAGAGAACCCATCTGTAGTGGGACTCCTGAAGGTGAAAGAGCAGCAAGTACCAATTGCCACCTCCACAGTGCACCACCGGCAGTACAGGACAAATCGAGATGCCGTGATCCCCATCCACAAGATGATCCGTGAGCTGGAGGGCCAAGGGGTGGTCAGCAAAACCCACTCACCCTTCAACAGCCCCATCTGGCCTGTGCGTAAGTCTGACGGAGAATGGAGATTGACTGTGGACTATTGTGCATTGAATGAAGTGACTCCACCGCTGAGCGCTGCCGTGCCGGACATGCTGGAACTCCAGTACGAGCTGGAGTCCAAGGCAGCAAAGTGGTACGCCACCATTGACATTGCCAATGCATTTTTCTCCATTCTTCTGGCAGCAGAGTGCAGGCCTCAGTTTGCTTTCACCTGGAGGGGCATGCAGTACACCTGGAACCGACGGCCCCAGGGGTGGAAACACAGCCCCACCATCTGCCATGGACTGATCCAGGCTGCACTGGAAAAGGGTGAAGCTCCAGAACATCTGCAATACATTGATGACATCATTGTGTGGGGGAACACGGCAATGGAAGTATTTGAGAAAGGAGAAAAGATCATCCAGATTCTGCTGGGAGCCAGTTTTGCCATCAAGAGGAGCAAAGTCAAAGGTCCTGCCCGAGAGATCCAGTTCCTGGGAGTAAAGTGGCAAGACGGGCGGCGCCAAATCCCCACTGAGGTCATCAATAAGATCACCGCGATGTCTCCACCAACCAACAAGAAGGAAACACAAGCTTTCCTAGGTGCCATAGGCTTTTGGAGAATGCACATTCCTGAGTACAGCCAGATCGTCAGCCCTCTCTACCTGGTCACCCGGAAGAAGAACGAATTCCACTGGGGCCCTGAGCAGCAGCAAGCCTTTGCCCAGATCAAGCAGGAGATCGCTCATGCTGTAGCCCTCGGCCCAGTCAGGACGGGACCAGAGGTGAAGAATGTGCTCTACTCTGCAGCCGGGAACAAGGGCTTGTCCTGGAGCCTTTGGCAGAAGGTACCTGGTGAGACCCGAGGCCGACCTCTGGGATTCTGGAGCCGAAGTTACAGAGGGGCTGAAGCCAACTACACCCCAACAGAGAAGGAGATCTTGGCTGCTTATGAAGGAGTTCAAGCTGCCTCAGAGGTGATTGGCACAGAAGCACAGCTCCTCCTGGCACCCCGACTACCAGTGCTGGGGTGGATGTTTAAAGGGAAGGTCCCCTCTACCCACCACGCCACCGATGCCACATGGAGCAAGTGGATCGCCCTCATCACACAGCGCGCCCGTATCAGAAACCCAAATCGCCCTGGGATTTTGGAAATAATTACAAACTGGCCAGAAGGTGAAAATTTTGGTCTTGCCGATGAAGAGGAACAAGAACAAGTGACCTGGGCTGATGAAGCCCCGCCATACAACCAACTGCCAGCAGATGAAACTCGCTACGCTCTTTTCACTGACGGTTCCTGTCGCATCGTGGGGATGAACCGGAAGTGGAAAGCAGCCGTATGGAGCCCCACATGACAGGCTGCACAAGCTACTGAAGGAGAAGGTGGATCAAGTCAACTTGCTGAACTCAAAGCCGTTCAGCTGGCCCTGGACATTGCTGAAAGAGAGAAGTGGCCAAAGCTTTACCTTTACACTGATTCATGGATGGTAGCCAATGCTCTGTGGGGCTGGCTGGAAAGATGGAAAAAAGCTAACTGGCAGCGTAGAGGAAAACCAATCTGGGCTGCTGATGAGTGGAAAGACATTGCCAGTCGGGTAGAGAAGCTACCCGTAAAGGTCCGTCATGTAGATGCCTATGTCCCCAAGAGTCGGGCTAATGAGGAGCACCAACACAATGAGCAAGTAGATCAGGCTGCAAGGATAGAGGTGTCACAGATAGACTTAGACTGGCAACACAAGGGAGAGTTGTTCCTGGCTCGATGCCTCAGGTCACCAAGGCAGAGATGCTACCTATAAGTGGGCACGAGACCGAGGGGTGGATCTCACCATGGACAGTATTTCCCAGGTTATCCATGACTGTGAGACGTGTGCTGCCATCAAGCAAGCCAAGCGAGTGAAGCCCCTCTGGTATGGGGGGCGGTGGTCCAAATATAAGTATGGGGAGGCCTGGCAGATTGACTACATCACACTGCCTCAGACACGCCAAGGCAAGCGCTACGTGCTGACCATGGTAGAAGCCACCACTGGATGGTTGGAGACCTACCCTGGGCCTCACGCCACTGCCCGCAACACCATCCTGGGCCTGGAAAAACAAGTCCTTTGGAGACATGGTACCCCTGAGAGAATTGAGTCAGACAATGGGACTCATTTCAAGAACAGCCTCATAAACACCTGGGCCAGAGAACACGGCATCGAGTGGGTGTACCACATTCCTTATCACGCACCAGCGGCTGGGAAAGTGGAACGGTGCAGTGGGCTGCTTAAAACCACCTTGAAGGCACTGGGTGGGGGGACTTTCAAGAATTGGGAGATTAATCTACCAAAGGCCACATGGTTAGTGAACACCCGAGGTTCCACTAATCGAGCAGGCCCTGCCCAGTCTGAGCCCTTGAGAACACCAGATGGGGACAAAGTTCCAGTGGTGCATATGAGAGGTATGCTAGGAAAAACTGTTTGGGTGAACCCTGCCTCCAGCAAAGACAATCCAATTCGGGGGGTGGTTTTTGGTCAAGGGCCAGGGTGTACCTGGTGGATCATGCAAAGGGATGGAAAGACCAGATGCATACCCCAAGGAGACCTTGTTTTAGGGTCAACTACCTACAATACTGTGCCTGTATCTGTAACTGTATGGATGTCTATAATTTGAAGATTTTAATTTGATTTGGCATGATGGTAGGGGAAAATTCGGGGTGGATAATGTTGGGGGTTGGTTTCTTTCCCTTTTCCCTCTGTGGAATTTTCCCCATTGTCATGCTAAGACACCTGTTGACTGGGCCCTGGTGACAAGGGGGAGGGGACGGGAGGGAAGAAGCAAGCCCCGCGAGATTCAAACAGCCAGAAGAGGAAGCAGAAGGCTGGGCCTCGGCCCATTTCCCCCGCGGAGTTCGGACGAGAAGGACGATCACCGCCTCTCCTCCATCTCTGCCATCCCAGCGTCGGGAAACCACCATCGGACCCTGCCCGGCTGTCTTCTCGCTGTGAACTACCACCATCCAGCACTCTGCTGAGCATCGGGACCCACACCGTGAGCGGAGGGCTCTCTCCATCTCTCTCCCCCTGGGACAGCGCTGCCATCACCCCCAGCCCTCCTGCGGCTCTGCGGGACCCGCCCGCCCCCAGCACCGGGAACTGCAGCTCAGGGAAAAGGTGCCTGCAGCCAAAAAACACTGGAACTGAGTTACTGTTCTGTTTGTGGGTAATTTCATAGCTGTTGTTGTTGTTCTTGTTTGTCTTGTTAGATATACTAGTAAAGAACTGTTATTCCTATCCCCATATCTTTGCCTGAGAGCTCTCTTAATTCCAAAATTATAATAATTGGAAGAATCACATTTTTTTTTCAGTCCAAGGGGAAGCTTCTGCTTTCCTTGCCAAACACCTGTCTTTCAAACCAGGACACCAGAGAAGCTACGAATGCCCCATCCTGGGAAGTGCTCAAGCCCAGGTTGGACAGGGCTTTGAGAAATGTGGTCCAGTGAAAAGTCTCCTGCCCATGGCAGGAGGCTTGTACTAGGTTGCCTTTAAAGGCCTTTTCCAACTCAAGCCATTCCCTGATCCTATGATACAGCATAAAAATAATTTAAATTTTGAGAAAATATTTTATTTTTTAATATTTTGCCTGGAAAACACTGAAGAGAGAATGAGAATGAGAATGACCCAAAAGCTAACAGTGACTACTAAATTGTCAGATCAAAAATGTGTTTGGAGTAGAAGCAGTGTTCTTGCACCCATATTTGCAGGGTTTAGAAATGAGAAATGGTTCAGAAAATGCCAAGACTGTGGGGGCAACTGAGGCTGAAGAGCAGGAACTTAGAGCTGCATCAGCCAAGTGGGCCAACCAAACCAGACACTGCTCCATGGGAATATTTTTCCTTCACTCCCGTTTGCAGTTTGCTCTGCAGCACACAGCAGACTTTCACCATCCTTACAACTGGTACAATAACTGTGCCATTTTGAACAGCTCTAAAATAAACCAGACAGTAGTCACATTGAAAAAAAATTATGTAATATGGCTGTGTCTGAAACCTGACTACAATCTAATTCCTTTAAATATTGTCTGATACCTATATCACTCCCAAAATTCTGCAGCAGCAGGAATTGATTCCACTTCCTCTCTTTTCTCAGGGAATAACCTTAGAAAAACTTTCAAATTGATGTTAATTCACAGAGGCCAGACAAATAAATCTTTAATAAAATGGTTTGCCCCAAAAAGGAACAGGCTGTTTAAAGAGCTTACCCCTCTAAATTGTCCGCCTGTGTGCTCTCCGTAATTTAATACTGTAGATCTTGGCTAACTTCATTAAGAGGATGACAGTGAAATTGAGATAAATCATCCTGTGGTGAGGGAGGGACCAATACAGAGAAAATTACAACCAGGACAAATAGGTTATATTATCACACTGGTAACTTACTTCCACTTTAGTGATAGAATGAATTTCATTAACACAAAATATGTGCCTTACATTGGAGCCCATGCCATTGTGAAATGAAACGCATTGTATGATTCACACAAATGCATCCACAAGATGCTGGACCATTCTTAGGTTTAGTTCTTGATTATTTTTATCCCACTCATTGAGTGGAGTGGGAACTTCTAAATTTTTTGTAGTAACTTTACAGTTGAAAACATGATTATTTTAATTTTTACATCTTTACTAACTAATATCTCAAAAATATCTTTACTAACTCTGTAACTCAAATAATCTCAGAGTTGTTGGTAGTACAATTAGCTTGTATTAAGTTTGAAAAAAACCAATCCACTATGAAAATACTCCCATTCTCTACTATGTCCTAATACTCATGCTAGGCAAATACTTCTGAAGACTTCCCATACAGCTCGGTTCTTGGTGGCCAGGAAAAAAAACCTAATATTAAGAGTTTTAACCAATTTAATAGAGCTTTAGTTCTGTCTTGTAACTGCTGTCTGTTTGAGGGTTTTTTTCCCTGCAGGGAATATCAATGATTTGTATAAAGATTGTTCCTCCAGAAAACTGAGTCACTTTTTTTATTAAACACATTCAGCATAAACTGTGCATTTTAGTAACAATCTTTTCTATATTTTGATAAAAAATGCACTTAATAACATTTAATTCTTCCTACCTAAAAATAATTTAAAATTAAATAATTTAGAATTTTATTGCAGGCTTTGTAACAGCAGCTTCTCAACACCAGCTCTCCATTGCTCTTCATTTGTTTGTGCCCATTCCTTTTCAAAGACAGAATGCTTGTTGCTGAAGGAAAGGCTGTCGTGGCTCTTCCATTCTTTTATCTCATTTTTGGGCTGTTGGTGGGGCACATCTACAGGACTGTTTCCATTCCATGTTTTGGAGGTGACCTGGGAGGGATAGGTGTGAGTTGGTTTTGGCTGACCCCAGCCCTTCTGCTCCTATCTTCTCCCCTCTGCACTTCCCATGGGTTACTTGTCCCCTCTGGATGGGACTCTCACTGGGACTACAACTTTTGACTGTGGATAAACACTGAGCATCACAAGACAGGGCCCCATTAGTAATTTCTCAGTGCATCATGCAGTGCTGTGTTTCACATGGTAGCTGCCTAAAACCCTGCACTTTTGGACTACAGAGACAGTTTTAGAAAATGAAGCAGTTTATTCAGTACAGCTAAGGAGGACACACACCAAAAAGAGTTCTACTCATTGCTCAGTCCTACTTATGGACTCTGTTATTGTGAATTTACTAATTTCCTGAAACAAAGCTTATATTTCAGCATAAAATACAGTAATATAAGACTGAATGAAACTCAAGAGCCTTGTCTGGACTAGGAAATCTCTTTTTAATAGTTTTATGCCATTTGCATTGAGTTAGAATACATTTCCTTTAGTAGAGGGCACAGGAAAATATTCTTTTCATAATTGATTGATTTAAAAGGGTTCTGCTCTACATCACCAAAGGGGAATAATACAGAACTTTTGTGGCAGACAACTTGATTTTGAAACAAAAGCACTAAACATTAACAACTGCAAGTAACTGACCTATCACATCATATAAATAAAAAGAAGACTTGAACAGTTACTTATAATCAAAATTGCAGAGTGGGGAATCATTGACTGATTCCTTGCAGATGGGTGCTTATGTCAAAACTGGGGCAGTCACAAGGGTTACACAAACTCTTATGTTCTATCACTACCCTGGTTCTCTCTCATGGGCATCTCCCTGGGCCATGAGCTGGCTTTTGCTTTCCTTTTTAATGTCGCCTGGGATGGTGACTTCACAATCTCTCTGGGCAACCTGTGCCAGTGCCTGGTCACCTTCACAGTGAAATGTACACAACAACATTAAATAATCACAGAATTAAAAAAAAAAAAAGTCTGAAAGATTGCTAGGAAGGTTTCTAAGCCATTCTGAGGATGGGAGCACCTGTGTCTAGGGCAGCATCACCACAAGGGCTTCCTAAAATTTCCATGCAGAGCTACCAGACATGCAAAAATGCATGAGACATCTAAGGGAGGTTCTGTGATATGGCATGGCACGACACAGCAGAGTGCAGTGCTGCCTGCATGGCTGAGGAAGCTGCAGGGCTCTGTGATGGAAATGACAAGGGAAAGGTAGTGCTTTTGAGGTTAAAACAATGTTTAAAAGGGTAACTAAATTGAAAACTAAATTGAAAACCTTTGCCAAGAAGCCCTCTGAGATACTGACCTTTTTTGGACTGCTTGACTGCAAACATGGATGAAATTGCCTTTTTTTTCTAGCATCCACAAAAAACAGAGCTATGTAGGCTGTTAAAAAACCCAACTTCTTACATTGCTGGCATCTCTTTGTAGAAATAAATTCAAGACTTCTTTAGCAAAAGGGTATTTTCCTTTGATGTTACAATTCACAGAAATTCACAGTTATTAAAATATTTATAAGGGTCGAGAATATTTACAAATTTAGAGTATGATGACAGTAATTTAACTTTGGCAAATCCAGCATCAGTGATTAATAAGGAAAGAATTTTAATGATAAAATATGGTGTCATCATTTGTACTTTCAATAATTTTATAACTTGTGGTTTCAGACCACAAGTTGTGTTTTGCATAAATGTTCAGAAATTCTGAGGCATATCTTCACTGAGTGGTTATGTTTGCATTTGCAGCTAAAGGATCTTAACAAGTTTTCTATGTTCCTGGGATTTCTGTCTGTGCATCAGGTAAAAAAATGTATAGCTGCAATTTGTAATTTTTATATTAAAAGGATTTAGAGCAGTCTTCAGTGAATGAATAAATAATATTACTATTTCTTTTACAGTATGAGAAGTTACTTCGGATGTTAAGACCAATCAGAGCCTGTATTTGTTGCAGCTCATAATGTAATGCATTCTTTGAAGAGTAAGCTTCAACAAAGACTAAATAAAAAGTTTCTTGGTTGTAGATACATCTTTCGGCCAAAACTCATAACTGCAATGGGGAAGAAAAAGAAAGAAGTGTAATTAGTTTGTGTATCTTGGTAGTAAAGAACAAATTTGATTCTAGGTACTGTTTCTGATCTGTGTGTGAGTCTTACAAAATTTTTAGCATTATTGAAACCCGATAAAAGTAGGAAATACCATGTTTATATGAAGAATACTTTGCCAAGTGAATTATTTTCCATATTTTATTAACAAATTGCTCTCTCCTTTTTAATGTGTGAATTTCGATTTTTCTTTTCCTTTATTAAAGTACCCAAGGAGAGAATGTTTGCCTTTTGTAAATATTTTCTTAGATAGCAAATATTGCTGTCTAGGTATCAAATAAAGAATGCTCCTGTAATTCAAGCAAAGGATTCAAAACCTTCAAGAAAACCCCCCAATCTCCAAAAGCCCATGGGTACTGAGATGTCTTAACATTAAGCAAGACCCATTACATAAAAGCCCTAGAGTAATCGAGTTATATGTAGAGCGCGTACATATCTCAGGAAAACTGCTTTTTCCTTAAAGCATCCTTCAAAATCAAGCCTTCCCCACTGTTTTTCCTGGACTCTCCATCTTCAAGCAGGAAGGGGTGTCACATCCCAAGACCCTTCTGTCAGGTCTTGTTGCATGGGCCAATGGCTACAAAAGATTTCAGGAGTCACAAGTCCTGACAGCTAATGTGAGCATGTAAACCTCACTTTCTCAGGAAGTCAGGCAAAGAAAACTTCACCAATGACCCCAGATGATCACATAGATGGGTAACTTGGGTTCAGCTGAGCTCATTGTGCATTGTTGCATAGGGTTTGTTGCCAAGATATGGACTGTAATTTGTACAATGTGAAAGCAGCAGTTGCAGCTTTGAAGACAGTGGTGGAAGTGTAATTGGGTAAAATCCAGGTTTCTTTCAAGATGTTGAGAATTCCTGCCACGATTTTTAAGAGCTTGGGTTCATTAACTGTAGCTGGGTTCAGAAATAAAGGCAAACGTGACCAATATTTTCTCAGCTCCTAGGAAAAACTTTCTATAGCTCATTCAAAGCATTGATTTATTTACATGACTCTTCTAAAGTAATAACAATAATTTTAAAAACAGGTAGACTGCAGATTTAAAAATGGGAATGAGCTAGAGCCAGTGCCCCTCCAGGTGCTGTTCTTACAGGAACATCATGTACCTTTAATGCAATTAAAACATACAGACGTGCAATTTCTAAACCCCAGTTGGAGCCTTTGGCTTTTCTTCTTGATTTGCCCTGAGTGATGCATAATGGCTAATTTGGCAGGCTGCCTTTTTTTGCAGAGACAGGTAGAGCTAGTATGGAAAAAGCGATTACTTATAAAATCCCTTACCCCATTTGCTAGAGAAAAAAATAATACTCCCTATCATTGATTTATCTCTAGGAGATTCAGTTAAGAATATATGTTAAACAAAAAAGCTGCTCATATGAGATTTTAGGAACACTATGGATGATAGAGAGTAAGATCTTAAGAAGTTCATTTATTGTATCAGGAAAGCTGCCTGTCAAAAGTAGACCCTACTGAATATTTATCAATTACTCCTGCTCTGACATGTTCCAGAAAACAACCTTAGAAATCTTTGCGTTTTGAAGTTACTAATGGCTTCTGAATCTATCCACGTACCAAATGTGAACACAAATGCACTGCTGCTCTCTCACCCCTTGATTTCTTTCAGCTCCAGCCAGAACAAGTTTTCTTTGTTTCCAGATAAGTTAATGGTTTCCCCTTAAAAGAAAGACTTTTTTTTTAAAAAAGACAAAGACTGGCACCAACCTGTCTCTCTCTCTGACAAATACAAGACAAAAACCAGTCAGCAAACCACCAACAATGAGGAGCAGTGTGCAAGATTTTCGGGATGGAGTTGACTATGAAAACGATTCTGACAGTCTGACCGTATGTTTAGTTGTGGACTTCATTTCACATAACATCATAGGCTTTCTGCTTTCATGCATTGACCCTAACACAAAAAAATTAATGGGAGTGTGATTTGACCTTTCACAGAATGTCCACATCAAAATTACTGTGTTTGGGGTTTTGGGTGTTTTTAGTGCATAGTGCACACATAAAGCAGGTAAGAAAGACTGAGCAGTGAGGATTTCTTCTGGTCTGGGAAATTTTTTGTTGGTAAGTAATTTATTTTCCCAAAAGAGACTGTTGTTTCATTTACCCCAAAACATATCATGATTTATGTTATAAAGGAATAAAGATTTGTAGGATGCATCTGTAGGAAAATTGTTTCCTCAGAGCACCACTGTTGATTTAGTGTCCCCTCAGAGTTTGCACTGATGTTTTCAAGGGTCTTCAGTGCCTATTTATGGCCTTTTTTCCTGTTCCTTTCAGTGTTGGTGGTCTGGTGGTGTCCTTCTATGTTTTTATGAGGAAGATAATGTAACAGAGTAGGCCAGTATCCCCCAACCCTGTTGCCTCATTACTGTATACCATGAAGACTGGAGGAAATAGAGTTCTTAGCCCTGCTCTTGGGGACCCAGGCCAAAACCTGTTCCTTTATAACCCTATTGTTCTCCATGTGACTGCACGGTTGGAGTCTCAGTCCAAGGTAGAGGCAGTACATAGTATAGTCTAATACCCAAAGTGACAGTCACAAAACAAAGACGGGTTGTCTGTCTCCTGTAGGTGTCTGCAAATGTACACTGAAACCTTAGGCTGATGTGCTGTTCCTCTAGAGAGGCATACTGAGAGGAAAATGGGTTTCTTTTGGCCTTCTACAGAGCATTTGGCATCTCCCTGTGTGTTGACACATTTGTTGTCATCAACAACATGAAAATTCCTATATGAAAGTATTTTTTCCCTTCCCCCTGTAGATATGGGAGCTTGAGTGAGATGAAATGATCACAAAATAATAAGGAACGTGGCAATTACCAGCAGAACTCATTTGTTATCCATTGTCAAGCCTCAGCAGTGGAGGAAACAGTCATTTGGGCACCCTAATGAAATGTGACAGACATTCAGAGAGCAAGGGCTGATATTTCCTGACATCATCACCATCTGCACTCTGAAAACTGTAGTATCCAGACATCATAATCTGTTATGGGCTGTTTATTATCGTACCTCCACGTCGCGGGGCACGCAGATCCTGCAGTTACTTTGTATGCAGCTTTGTATGCAGCCCCCTCACCTCAGCTAGGAACCTAATCCACAATCTCTCACCATCCCTAGATGGATGTTTAGCTTTCCAAATAATCATGTCAATAGCCTCAGATGTAAATATTTGAAAGGGGTGGGGAAAGAAAAGGAAAGCAACAAAAAGTCTTCTAGCCTGCCAGCAGGCAAAATAGATGTTAACCTAATTCTTACCAGGGCAGATGGAGTTATATAATCTGATTTCCAAGAGGAAGGGATTTTTCAAGGAAGTAATATTTTAGTATATATGATATTACAGCCATTTTCACAGCTTCAAAATTCTAATGTGGCAGTGGTTCCTATCATCCTACTTCTTGTACCTTGTACACAGATACAAGGAAAATTTTTAAAGAATGGAAGATGCAATAAAAACAGAGGATTTTGTCTAAATCAAGGAAAAACATGTTGTTTCAAATATCCTGGAACATAGAGATTAAGACAGAGACTACAGGACTAACCCATTCCTTTTTTTTTCAAGTGTCTTTTCAGAAAAAATTAAAAATGTGACCTTGAGAGACAAAAGTACTGCCTAAGTAAAGAAAAAAAGGGAAAAAAAGCAAGGAAAAAACCCCCAAATAACCGAACAGTAGGGGTTAACTTTACCCCTCATAATTCAGTATTTCCCTATATTATAAAGAAGAGGGGGAAAGTCTGAGGGCACAAGTCAAGGTACCAAAAGAGTGGTCAAGTTGCCATTTCACCTTGAAGAAAATGCTTTTTTTCCTGATGCAGTTTACCCTGAAGAGCAGCCTTGAATTTCCAAGTTGTTTGCTAGTGTACTGTGTTTTCTTTCCTGCCTGGAAGTAAGGCAGTGAACGTGGGGCACTCAAGGTCTTAATTTGTTCTCTTTTAAATTAAACAAAACTGAACAAAAGACCAACACTGTCCCCCAGAAGAAGTGTCTTCTTTTGCTTCTCTGTCTCATCCTGACCATGTGAAAGCCCAATGTCTTTTGCAAAGTGTTATTCCTCAGAACCTGGCTGGAGACGTTGCTTTCTCATACACTCAGCTTCTCTGAGCACAATGAGGAGCAAGCTGGCTCAGGCACCCATCTTTAAAGTCACCTTTAGCAACTGGAAGAAAGTTTACTTACCTCCTGAACAGAAACAGCTCTTCACCTGGTCACATCCCAGTGTCTCAAGTGCTGAGAAAAAAATGGAGAATTCAAGTCTTGTGTTCCTTCAGTTAGTTACCAGAAGGACATATGATCTGGGGCTGATTTCACAGAATCCTTTAGGAAAAGACTTCTGAAATTATTGAGTTCAACTTTTGACTGATCACCTCGTCAACTAGTCCATGTTAATAAGTGCCATGTTCATTTGTTTCTTGAACATGAAAATCTCTAAAATTGAGAATTATGCAGGGACACACTGGGTTCTTGCACTGCTGGTATCTCAGATATCCCTATTTTATGGATCTCCTGATTTGACTGATTTCTGGAAGGGAATACATAAGAATAAAGAAGCATGAGATCAAGAGAAGAACCACAAAAGCAGCTCAGCAGTCAGAGGATCATTGGCATAAGCAGTGCAGGTCTGACACTCCCTGCAGGTTTACAACATCTACAAACTTTTACTTTAAGTTCTACTTTATGAACATATATAGACTTTCTCAGCTTGTGGAGTACCAAGAGAACTTTTGGATCCTCAGCAATGTAGATATAAGACCTGAAAGTCTGATCTTGTACTATAGGGGCTAAAAACCCCAAAACATGTATGTCATCAGCTGAAGTCAGCTGGGTCTAATAAACTATGACAAGTCAGAGCAAACTCTGTTCCTGGAGCAGTTTTTGCCTTGGAAGGAAATATTGAAAAGCACTGTTTTATGGGCAAACCATCAGCCAGAGGTAGCAAGGAAGTATTGGCTAACAGAGTTGTCCTCCTTGGAAATGAACACATACAGGGAGCTGTGGGAAAGGGTAAATATCCCACCAATGAGGCAAAGAAGATTTATTATATTCACTCTCCCATTTCTGGAAGCACATGATTCTACAGTTCATCTTGTAGCTGAGGACTTTTAGGATAAGCGGCTTCATGGGAAAGAAATGAGGGTGAACAGCATTAGTAGGACATAGGTTTACTAAGCAAATACAGGGGAAGGGTATCCACTGTAGCAGCTGAAGACAGCAGCTAAACCTTCTGGGATGCACGTGCATACAGAAGAGCAGCTAATTCACTCCATAGAGCAAGAGCAAATGGGTCACCTCGCCAAAAGACACAATTCAAAATTTTCCACAGACACAAGGAGGCAGCATTTAAGTCTTCAGAACAATAGAATAATGTTCATTTTCCACCTCATATCACAAAGCAAGCAATTACAGTCTTCACTAGCTGGTGTTTCTAAATGGGACTCAACTCTCAAAGCACACATGGAATATTTTCCTTAAAGCTATCAGGAGTGTCTTACTCTGACATTTTAAATCAGCTTAGAATAGCTGGGTTCAGTTTCCAGCCTATGTAAGAGTTAATTTTCTCTCTTTCTGTGCAAGTTCTACATCAAACTACTGTCACAGTGTGTGTGAATGATTCATGACAATTTGCCCCATGTGCGCTTTTGCTCGAGGCAACTGAATGAAAAAAATAAAAGACACAAAGATACCAATACAACTAACAACCTCTGTACAAACTCTCTTTTCTTGAGAACATCATTTATTGGTACTCATCTTTAGTGAAAAAAAAGACAAAAGCCACACCAAAATGGAACATGTAACACCACAGGGATTCTAATCAAATCCAAACTATAATGTGAACTATTGTTGTTTTAGTGTTAAAACTAGCAAGCTCATATCACAAAACACAAGTAGCAAATCACTGGAGGAAAAGTAATGAGAAAAGCTGCTTATGTTAATTAAACAAAGAAAATCTGCCTGGCAGACAAGAACAGCTTAGAAGCAAATGAATTTAAAATATGTATCTATTTCTTGGTGTTCCCTGGGCACACAGATTATATATATATATGCTCACCCATTCAGTCCTAGGGATTAAAGAAATCCCTGGGCATGTTGACTAAATCCAGGGAAGATGATCTTAAAAAACAAAAGTTCATGCATGCCCACCTGGTGTTGTGAACAAAGTTCTGGAAGCAAAGAATAGAAATCTTACTTCTACTTCTTTTGAATGGCAGGTTACACCACAAATTAAAAACCTATTATGCAAAACAAGGGAAAAAGATTCTGTCAGACCTTACCATGAGGCACCAAAATGCAATGAAGAGAAAGCCCATTCATCAGAAACTAGGCTCCATCAGTACTGCTGCTCATTCCTTACTGAAACACTGAAGAAGACATTTACCAGTAGCTCAGGTTCTTTCCGCCCACTCCCACAGATGCTTTTGAAAATTTGACCCCTGTGTTGCAGGAACCCATTATGAAAAATGAGGTTATGTCAAGAGTCAGGTTTTCATTAATTTAATTTCTTCTCAGACACGAGTGGATAACTAAGGGAGCAGGTGAACCCAATACACTTTCAATAATTCATTTTACTTCCTTTTATATTTTCCACTAATTGAAATTAAACTTTTTTTTTAGAAAAGCCTTCTGTAATGACACAATAACTGTGCATTTGACAGAGGTACACATTTAAAGAACAACTGCAGCATATTTCATGATAATCATATTGACAACAGTTACATAGCAATTTTATATACTTACCATTGTAGACATACTATAATCTGAGTATACATATATATACTCAGAGTAATACATATATATGTAAATTAAAATATATTTAAAATAAATAATATATATAAAATACATAAAAATAAAAAATAGAAAAAATATACCAAAAATGTCACCAGAAAACAATAATCATATATGACTTGAGTAGAGACAGCAACACTTCTAGGAGATTGTTTGCTATTGAATAAACATCCAAGAATTTCCAATTCAAAATATTATCACAGAATGTTTTTATTTTTCCAAAATGATAAAATTAATATGGCTGTTTCCAAGTCACAGTTGTTGGTTTTATTTATTTCAGAGCAGGGATTTCCAGTGTAACCACACAAGACCAAAAAATTTATGTACAGTGGCATTTAGTAATCCGTTACAACATCCTGCTGTGGCCACATGAATCTCCATTTAGGCATTGCTGCTTTATTAACCTTACAAACAAGAGTGCAATATAGTAATAAAATAGTTATAATCAACCCAAACGACAACATAGCAAGCATAGTGCAAGATAGCCACATACACATGATTCTTCTGTTCTTCTGGAATTGTGATAAATATAATATAATTTCACATATTTGTACAACTTTTTACTTACCACTATAAGTGCTAATAAGTGGTGAATTTGTTTGAAATGCATATAGATTGCCTTGTATTTCTAAGATATGATTTTTTTTTGTGCTGAATAATGCATTCGTTACTACAAACCTCATGAGCACATTTTACTTCATGAGATTGTCTAGTAAGCACATAACAACCCAAGATTTTCAACTGCTTTTGATTTTCCAAGATATTAGTCTTCCAATGGCATTGGTATTTTGACAATGATAGACATGACTATTAAACAGTTGAGTAATAAATAGTGTGCCCAGTAGGACTAGGACAGAAGCAAAGAAATAGCAAAGGAATATTATAGAAGTGCACAGTGGGAGGAGGAGTGAAATAGGCTCATATGAAGCAGTGGCAAAAGCCCAGATTCACTGGTTTTTGAAATTCTTCTTTTGCCAAAATGATTACTCAAAAAAAAAAAATAAAAGGCATACAAAGAAACAGTTTCAAAACTATGTGAAGGTTATTAACAAAATTATCAGTAACAAAAACAAACCTCAAACAAAACAAACAAAACAACAACAAAATCCAACAGCAGAAAAAACAAACAAAAAACAACCAAAACAAAAAAAACCAAACCCAAACATATTTCAAATGTTTGGGAGCAAAAAGCATTAAAAAGTAAAATAATTTCAAAGATGTGGAAATGTTCTATATCTCTCCTTTCTGCAGCATTGTGAATCCATGGCAAACACTATTTTGCACCACAGAGTCTCTCTAACAGATTAGCTCTGTCTCATTCACCAGACTTATCTGCTCATCAGCCTCAGAACAGAGCCTTTCATTCATGATCAGTTTTCTTAGGCTCTCAGAGAGCAAAAATGCAAAGAGTGTTTAGGAAAGAGTTACCTCCCAAACAAAGATGAACTGCTGAAAAAGCTAATTGTAAAAAAAATATTATTACAAAAACACATACATGCCTCAAGACCCAAGTACTTTCACCTTTCAAAGTTTGCTTGACTATAAAAATTCACCCAGTGTCTATAGAAGTGAACCACCTGTGTACTTGAAATCCAGGTACCTTTTCATTACTAGATGATTTGGAACACTTTCAATCATGTTCAATTTTTCTTTGCATTTTTAAGTGAAAGAAGATGGAGTTAAATCATTATCTTGTATGTGTCAGTGCTGTTAAATAAAAAGCAAAACAAACAAAACAAACAAACAAACAAACAAAAGAAAAACAAAAAAAAAAACAAAACCAAGCAGATTACAAAGACTTACTATTACAGAAAGTGGTTATTCATGACTAAGCCTCTGTCTAGGAGAAGGAATCCCAAAATTGTTTAACACAAGCAACAGGACACAGTAAGTAATAGCCAATTATTTTACCCACAGGGTCTTTGAGGATTATCTAGCTGAGTAGAAAAGCCATTAAGAAAGTTTTGCAGGGCATCTTCATCTTTGTATTTCCAGTCATATTACTACAGGAATTCATTTGAAGCAGAGCTACAAGCTATTTCTAGAATTAAATATATTGTTATTAATTTCAGATATATAATAGTGCAATCATTATAGAAAGGGAGCATAAAAGTGACGGGTACATTTATTTAATTTGTATTTTCAGAAACATCATAGATTTCTTCAGCTATATAGAGCAATTGAAAGAATAAGCTCTGTATTACCAGCTTCACACAGTGCTATTTAAGCTGAATCTATGTAACAACTGCAAATTTAAAGTCACTTTACACCCAGCAGGTGAGAAATACCTACCATGACAGAATTCAGATACTGTATATTTTCATCCTTAAAGATATTAATATATTGACCCCCTTTTTAAAAAGACACTTCAGTGTTCACTTTCTGTAAATCAAGACCCAGCAAAGTTGCAAAACTTGAGCAAACTCCTTATCATCACATCTGTTCCTTTTCTTTCAATTTTAAGAAAATTAAAAGGAATAGTTGAGGCACAAGTGATTTTTATGCAGAAGTATAGAAGTATTTCAATAAGTAGACTAAAACTTCAGTGTTTAACTTCTTTTTAAAAAAGACAGAGATCATAGGTATATGATCATAGTCATAGATCACAGTCACTGCAGTCTTACTGGATTGCTTTTTTCTCCCCCCCAAGATGAAAAAATAAACTGGTTCACAGAATTTACCAAATCCACTTTATACTCCCATTTCACATAGTTCATGTCTAATCAAAGCAAAAGTACAAACCCGTGCTTCAAGGGAGCTTGAAAGCATTCTGCTACACCCGACAATAAACTATTTCTTCAGAGAAGACAGATTCAGTGAACCCAGTAATGCAGAGAAGAGTCTGTCCAGCTGAACTGACGTAAATGTTGCACGCAGAACTTAGCATGAAAGTGCACTGGCAACAAGCTTTTGAGAATTAGCTCATATAATAAGAGCTTGTGCTTGAAACTACTTTTACGGCTATGGTTGTTGTTTCTGTTAAGAGGCACTGCATAAATATGGAGTCATTCATCTAATGCACTTAATATTTCTCAGATGAGGACTATTGCAGTTTTACCCTATGTCTAGGTGTGATAATACTTTGGTTTGCTTTACAGCAGTAGCATTGCACTAGCAATACAGTTGATACTAAAGTGAAGGCTGAAAACACTTTTGCAGACTGGAGTTGAAAAACCCCAATCTGCTGCTTTACTTCTTTTCATGCTTCTTGGTTAATTTTCCTCTTTCTACTTGGAGGTTTGTACCGGCGTTTGTTCGCTTCTCCTTTTGCTGGCTCTCCTGGGAAACTTGTTGCACTGCTCGGAGGATAGCAGTCTGCACAATCTGCTTGCTGGCAATCTGCAGCTTAATTTCATCTTGCTCTGTCCCTGGCTTCTCACCTGCCAAAGCCAAACAAAAAAGAAAGGAAACTAAGAACTTGGGGCTAGTCCATGAAAACGTGAAGGAAAGAAAAAGAGGAGGGGGGAACAAAATCACAGAGTGACTGGGGACAGTTTATTATGTAGGTAACCTGCCAATACTGAAGAAGATGAATTAGGATGGAAAGTGCCTTTGCGTGCTCAGCACCACAGGACTGAATGAAGGGGGAGACTTTGAGTCATACAGCTCGATTACCCACTCTCCAGCTCTGGGGACAGCTGTTACTTCACAGCTGAAACAAGCACAGATGTTTTTTGCAGTAAGACAAGAAAGGAAGATTTTTCTCATCCAGCTGTGAATCACATCCATTTTGACTTGAGCTGCGCTTCTGGATAGGGGATTGGACTTTATTTTGCAAGCTTGACATGTACTCTCTCACCACCATACAGAAAAAAAAACCTGCCTCATTAACATTTCTTTTTACTTTGGATTTAAAGCCCTCATCCATCAAATTCCAACTGACTTCAAGGTACAAAATTTTGTTTAGTGCAGTTTGTTAACCCTTAGATAGATTTTAAAAAATATCTGCAAAACATTAAGAAACGTTCATATTGCTGTAGGTAAAACAGAACATTTTCCATGGCAACCTGAAAAATATGTATTTTATGTGACACTTCCTTGCTTGGCTACAGCATTAAAATCTGGAGAAAAACGAAGTAATGTCAAGCGATTACTGACATCTGCTAATGAAGAAGAGTAGTTTATGTTAAGAGGTTTCTCTTTAAAAGCATTTTTACTCCTAACGTAAATGGCAATTTGGACAATAAAGGGTGCTTTTTAATGGTCAAAGCTGATACTGATAAAAAATAGTTCTCACATACACTCATTGGCATATAGGAAATCAGTTGCTAACTGAAATGCTTAGACTAGGTACTATAACATCACTAGATTTGATTTTAAAGTTTTTAAAGATACTCATCTCAGTTCTTTCTTAATTGAATGCTATGCTCAAATATTTCATTACTTAGGATTTGTAGTTCACTGTCTGTTCTAATGACATATATTAAGAATTGTGTCCTGAGAGAAATCAAAGAGAGTGAATAAAAGGTCAGGTGCTTTTATGAGAGGTGCATATCTGAAATTGTGATAAATTCCCAATGTCCTTTCAGATTTTATTTTCAAGGAAACTTAAGATAGAAAGAAATGAAGAATCACTTATTTCCTTAGGGAATATGCTATATGCTTGAGGGAAGAGACAAGTTCCTGCATGTGGGTCAAAGTAATGCCAGATGTCAATGCAGACTGGGTGGTGAAATCATTACTGCAGATTTGTGGAGAAGTATTGAGGATACTGGTAGACAAAAAGCTGGAAATGAGATGGCTTGTAGTCCAGAAATGTAAGCTTGTAAGTTTGAAAACTTGAAATGTAAGTTTTTACAAAAAGAGTGAGGCCAGGAGGCAAGGGAGGTGATTCTATCCCTGTGCTCAGCTCCTGTGAGACCCTGGTGTACTCTGTCTAGGTCTGGAGTCCTCACCACTGTAAAGACAAGTAAGAGGTTAAAAGCTATGAAAATGTAGAAAGCATGTTTTAAGCTGGAAAAGCTGACTGAAAAAATCACTTGAATTCTTGGCACAGACAGCTTCCCTGAGTCAGTTTTTTCTTTTCCTCAGCACTTCAAACAGTGTGGTTTTGGATGGAATTAAATGTTCCTTATCAAATACATTACAGATAATTCTTTACTACGCAAATATGAACTCACATTTTATAACACAATGAATTAGTCTTCTTGCTTGGCTGAAAAAGATCAGTCAACACATCTGATGTTCAGAAGATAATGTATTAACAAAAGCAGGGATAAACATGAAATTTTAATTACAAATGAGTATGTTGGAATAGAAAATGAGGTTATATGAAATGTGAAAAAATTGCCAATCCTCAAAGCCACAAACCCCCAGAATCTGTCATTGAAAACATTGTCATTAAGTACATTGCTGTTGAAAATAACTCCATTTGCTCTCCTTATGGATGCTTCATTATTTATTTGGGCCTTGCCAAATAATCTAGAAAATCTGATGTTTAAATATTTTTACATTAGGAAGGTCATCCATGGCAACACTCAGTTGGAAAAAAAAGAAAAAGAGTTTTCTAATGTCTTTCTCCTTGGGCTTTTCAGTTGCTTTTTTAGGAGCAAAACCTGTCTGAAAGCACCACATAAATAAGTGAGATGTAGATTATGTCTGCTTAACTCCAACTCATTAGAGGATTCTTTTATTTGCTGAGATAATCAAGAACAGAGAACCCCAAACCTCTGGACTACCTCTGCCCAGCCTCTGAGGGCTTAGGTATGCACAGAAAGGAAATGAAGCACCTTGTATAAACTTATAGTTGTGTAAAATGGTTAGGATGATAGCAACTCAGAAAACAAGAGATAATTGACTTCAGACACAGAGAGAATCAAAGGCATTGGCCTGGGGTGATGTGACCAATGAGACCATTGTCAGCTTGTGTGGAACATCTAAATCAGAAAGCAAGTGAAAATAATAAGTTATTTTGGAGCGTAGTATCTGACACTGTGTTTGATCCAAGTCAGCCTGTGTTGGGACTCTCATTTGTAGGAGCTGGACTGCCAGAGAAGCAGTCAAAGATGAACATCCAGGTCCCCTGGGTGAATGGTATCTATTACAACTGGCCGAACAGGACACAATTCTGGGCAAATGACTCTAGATGACCCTGCTTGAGTCAGAGTTGGACAAGATGATCTCCAGAGGTCCCTTCCAACTACAAATCTACTGCATTCCTGTGATTTTAGCTTGTTAGGGTTCAATAAATCACAGCTTTTCCACTTTCTGAATGAGTAAAAAGCAATCTCCCAAAAAGCATCCCCACTACACCCTCTTCTTCCAATTATTCATTTCAAGGAAAGCAGTTAGCTAGTTGTTTTCTGAGAAGCTAATTTAATTATTGATACACTGGACCTACTCTGAGCAAGAAGAAAGGGATTGACTAAGGGAAGCAGAGATGACTCATACAGGAATCCCAAAGGGGCTGTTGAGCTGGAACATATCTATGTCTACCTTGCTGAAATACAGACTGCTGTGGACAACCAGGCAGAAATTTGAGTGCCTATAGAATTAATTAGACACTTTAAGAACTGTACATTTTCATTTAAGTGAAAAAAAGGAAGACATAGCTCCTGATGGCTATGTATTTGGTGTTTAGCTAATCAAAATGAGTTACTAGGATGATAAAATACAATTAATTTTTATATACCATTTTTTAAGATTTGAAGTATAACTAGTTAAATTAAAATTCCATGACAAATAGGTAATTTGAAGTAATTTCTGGGAAAATTTTGAATGACATCAGAAACACATCCTGCCAATTTATATTTGTCCAAAACCTCCATTTCACTCTTGATGTTAGAAAATTTTTACTTGTTCTCTATCTTTAGATGTTCACCCCTCATACCCAGAACCCCAGTTCTGTAAATCCAGAACTGCAATATCTGGGTTAAGTAATGTTAAATACAAGGTAGCAATTTTATCATCAACACATGATAAAGTCCCTTTAGGATGTTTTTATTACCTTGTACTACTTTCTGCATGAAATGTTATGCCAACTAACTCAGCAAATGAAAAGTAACTTTTAAACTTTGGTCTGGTTCTGCAATCCAAAATACAGCTTGAGAGATCCAAAAACATCAACATTTTGTACTGACTACAGGAATCAGTCACGTATTCCACTTCCACCTAAAACTACTGGCATGTATCAGTACCTTGAAATTGACTTGCTTGAGGATATTTCCCATGAAGGGAAATATGGTAGAAGTTTGGAAAAAGAATAAAAATATTTGAAGCAAATTCCAAGTATTCATTTCAATTTATAGAACTAATGTTAGCTTAAGTCCAAGAACTCCTTGTGTGTAAGACTTTCCACCTTCCAAGATGTTTCTAGACTATGGAATATTCTTGAAAGGTATATATGGAAAAAAAAAATAAATACAGAGAAAATGCATTTAATAGACCAAATGTTTAAGAACTTCATTCTGGTTGCATATGAGCCTTTTCTCATTTATACACTTTACTTTCTTCAAAGCATCCTGAGTCACTTCCTTCCAGCCTGCAATCAAAGTAGTCTCCTGCACTTACTGTTGATATCCCCTGGGGCTATTTCCTTTCAGCTTGCTAGAAGTTAAATTTATTACACCTTATAAAAACTCCTAATAAGTAACATTCAATAATGGATAGTTTGTTTGAATCAACAGCTGAGCTCTTTACTGTACATTTTCATAGGATTATTTGGAATAGTATCATGAAGGTCAACTATGACAGGCATGATCTTGCAAAGATACAAGTCTATCCAGATCCACTAATGCTGTCAATAAACAGTGGGGGAGTTAAAGATCTTTTAATTCACCTTTCCTCAAAACTTTTTATTCTTCTTGTAGGTTGTATAAGCCACTTTGAACTTAACCATATCTAAAATTAAGAATAAAAATCACACTCCCCTAAACAAACTTCTGATCAATTTAAAACTCAGAATTACCCACAATGCATTCCCCTGTTAGCTACAATTTAAATTTATGCAACAATTCTGAAGCTGAAAGAACCAAGAAGTAAATATCTTTTTCTTCAAATTTACATAAGATTATGCAGGTATGGTCTTTAACTAAAAATTAGTTTTAGCAATATATTGCTCTGGACTGCAATAATTATCGTTCACTCTTTCCTGCAGCACTGCAGTATTAGAATTAGTTTTTAAATAAAAAATGTAATTATTATTATTAATTCAACAAAAAATACTGATCTCTGGAAAATCTTTTTCAATTCTATTGAAAATTATTGCTATATTTCTTATAATCCAGCTGACAGTAGTAATTAAAATTTTAAATGGAATTAAAGTATAAGTAGACAGGACCATGATGGTTAGACTTCATCAGAAGGTCCAGTATGGATGCATAGGAGCTGTGTATACAGAAAAAAACCCTGCATGTTATTACCTAAATTGTGTTCATAAATGTTACAGCTTATATGTGTTTATAGATATTGAAAAACCTTACAGAACTTGTCAGGTTTGTAATGACATCATGCATGTATGCATATTGTAATAAATAACAGTATAATTCTTTGCATCAATTTAATGAAGATGTAGAAGATATTCTTCTACAAGAAATCAGATTCAGTTCTTTAGCTTCCCTTTGGCATTAGGCAGTGATGTATCTCTGCATCTTGTTGGCCACTACGTGGAAGTTCCAGGTGAGCCTCCTCTGGCGAATTTTTTGTAACCTGTGAATTGAAGTGGTTAAAAAATTTCCTTCTTTGATTTGCTTTAGAGGTTGGTGCTGGGATTTCAGCACAAGAAGCCTAATTTGAAGAGATCCATAATCAGGAAATGTTGATGAGTCATGTTAATTACATCCAGAATGAATGAACATGGCAATCAGCCAGGCTGAAGACTTTCCAACACACGTGCACAAATCATCTTCGCACATGAGAGTCATTAAACTATTTTACAGAATTAGAAATCCAATTTGTCTTAATGTCAGTAATGATGCCTGCTCAGAGACTTCATGAAAAAGGTCTAAAAAGCTATAAAAAAGCTACAATGAAGCTGCAAATTTAATCTTAAAAAAAAAAAAGTATTCTTAACTGCACTAGAGTTAATTCTGTCCAGTACCATTTCTTATGCTCTAAAATAGAGCCTGGTGAGATCCTGACTAATAGGTGTCAAGCATCAGGAGGCAATACTCACTTACCTGATTCCTTGAGGAAGAAGAGAGTACACTGTGCCTATCAGGAATGCCAAAAGTACTTTAATGTAGGATCCCGTGTTATCCAATTCCCTGACCTGCTGTGTGCAGGGAATTGCAACACTGACTTTCAGTAGAAAAGTTAAGGTTCAGTTCAGGTTTATTTTCTGACCTAACCTCATTCCTAATTCCTGCTGTTCAACCAGCATGGAAGAGGAACTGTATAATGAAGGGGGGCAACACAGACTATTTTGTTCTTCAATATAAATTTTAAGAATGAAGCTGAAATATCTCTGCTCTGAATACAAATTGAGGAGTAATATAAGGGCAAAAGAAAAGAGCAGAAATGCAGATAAGCTGTCTTGAAGAGCATACTAATATCTCCAGAGCAATACTTCATTGTACTTATTTATCCAGACATTAACTATATCTGAACTTAGGTTTTGTAATTTTTTTCCCACTGAGTTTTTACCCTTTCTTAAGAGATAAGAATATCTGGAATTCTCTTTGGGTTTTGTTGCTATATAAAGCTGTCTTTTTAAAGCCTTCAGCAAGTTATTTCATACTATTTGAAATATGCCAGTAAAAATGATTTTTTTTGGATTAAGAGATTGCTGAGACCAATCTATTCTTAAGCATTTTTTCAACGTTTTAGTAAGATTTCTTGCCATAGTTCAATAATATTAACTGAAACCAGATTATACACTTCAATCTATATATTTTCTAGCTATTTTCACATATAGCAATAATTTCTCTCCTTAAGGACTATGTCTTTCAGCTTTGAAGACTGAATGTAGTTCAAAATATTAGTCACTGACCATCCTGCCACACCCAAACCCATAAATGCGATACTCAGATTTTTGTCCCAAAAGGAATATTTCTGGATTCAATACTGTAAACTAAGATTAATTTAACAGGGTTTTTGAGTCTTAGGCTGCAGTTCAGTGTATTAAAAATAAGATATTCCCTAAAGAGCATCTGGGACCAGCTGCTTCAAAGTTAATGAAAAATTTACATTCTCTTCATCTGTACAATTTTCCTACTTCTTTTAGAGAACATATTTCAAATACTAAAATTAGAAATCTCTCTGCATCAAAACCTGTGATTCTTCCAAGGCGGGAGAGGTCCAGTGGCACAGATACAGGTGACCCATATCATGGAATCATAGAGGGGTTTGGGCTGGAAGGGAGTTTAAAGAATATCTAATTCTAAACCCCCTGCCATGGGGCATCCAGAACTTCTCTGGGCAACCTGTTTCTGTGTCTCACCATCCCCACAGTGAAGAATTTCTTCCTAACATCTAGTCTAAACATTCCCTCTTTTAATTTAAAACCATTCCCTCTTGTTCTATCACTGTCTGCCCATGTAAAAAGTCACTCTCCCTGTTTTTCATAATCCATTTTTATGCACTGGAAGGCTCCCTGAAGGTCTCTCAGTGTCTTCCCTTCTCTAGGCTGAACAACCTCTTCTATCTAAAACTACCTTCATTGGAGAAGTGCTCCAGTCCTCTGATCATTTTTTTTCCTCTTCTCTGAACCCACTCTAACAGGTCCATCCTCTTGTGTTGAGGATGCCAGAGCTGGATGCAGCACTACAAGGTGGAATCTCACCAGAGTGGAGTGGGGGAACTGCCTCCCTTGATCTGTTGGCCACACTGCTCTTGACGTAGCCCAGGATATGGTTGGGTTTCTGGGCTGTAAGAGCCCACATTCAGCTCATCACATTGATGGGTCACATTCAGTTTTTCATCCACCAGTATCCCCAGGTCCTTCTCATCATGGCTGCTTTCAGTGAGTTCTTCTCCCAGTCTGTGCTTGTCTCTGGAATTGCCTAAATCCATGTGCAGTACTTTGCACTTGGACTTGTTGAACTTTATGAGCTCCTCAAGTTTGTCTAGGTCCCTCTTGACACTATCCCATTCTGCTGCCGGGCCAACAGCACAGTTCAGATTCATGTCATCTACAAACTTGCAGAGAGTGCACTTAATCCCCCTGTCCATGTCACAGATGAAGGTATCAAGAACACCACTCCCAAGATGGGGCCCTGAGGGACACCACTCATCATCTCACCCCCCCTGCCTTCTATTTTCTACAGTTCAGGTGCTCAGAGACTCCTATCTAAAAAGAAAATATTAAGCATAGAAATCGAGATAACAGGTTTGTAGGTGTTCTGAATCTGTATCAAAAAGCTCATTTTGATCCCCCTTGAAACACATCTTATGTGTTAGAAGACTTTCAGTATCCACCATCATGCAGCATAAACAAAGGGCAAGTTTTCAATGGAGGTTTATTTTGCTAGCTGCTGTGTTTGTATTTCTACAGCTTTTTGTGGGTTTTGGTCTTAAAGAATTATATATATATACATATATATATATATATATATATATATATATATATATATATGTAGAATCTCAGAATTACAGACTATGCTGAGTTGGAGGGGGCCCATCAGGATTATCAGGTTCAACTCCTGTCCTGTCAAACCCTAAGAGTCACACCATGTGCCTGAGAGTGTTATCCAAATACTCCTGAACTCAGACAGTCTTGGTGCCATGACCGTTTCCCTGGGGAGCCTGTTCCAGTGCCATGACCTGGGTGAAGAACCTTTCTCTAATATCTAACCTAAACCCCCCCTGACGCACAGGTTCAATCCATTCCTTTGGGCATATACATATCCATATATATATATATATATATATACACACACAAAGCAATGATAGAAAGTAAATCAAAGATTATATATATAAACCTAGAAGGCACCTTGAAAGAACAAAACCCTTCACCGTTTTTTTGGTATTTTTTATTTCATAGCTGTAATCTTGACAGACTCCCTCTAGAACAGGATGCAATCACATGCTCTTTTCTACTCTTGGAGCCGATTCTCTGTCTTTCCAGAGAAATATTTTCTGCTCTATTAAGAAAACTTACTTCAAGACCAAATGTAAAGTCAAACTGCAAGTATTTAACAGAAGTGTTAATGGATATGCAACTCCTCTGTACTGATAGATCATGAGTGGATTCACTGCCCAAATGCAGAAAATACAGGGTTATTCTATCAAATATACATAGTACAAAGTGAGGCAAATGCAGGTAATCCACAGGAAGTTATGTCTGCCTCACTATTAGAGAAATACCTGAGAAGAATATGGCTCAATTGACTTCTTCAGGCAAAAAAAAATTCAAACTTTCTTGAAGAAGGAAGACAGCAGCTTCTGGAAACACAACTACAGGATTTGCAAGGGCAGACAACAGCAACACAGAGCTCACCTGCCCTGACTTCCCTGGCAAAAGGGACATGAAGCATTTTAGGGATATTCAGGTCAGCTTTTCATTTCTGCTAACATCAGTAAAGATTCTGTTCCAATTGACTGATATTCAGTAAAGATCTTCCAAGTTATTATGCAATAAACAAGATGCAGATGGCCAACTAGTAGTCAAAAAATTCACAAAGCTTATAAATAAATTTAAATGCATTGCTTGCAAATAGTTTTTGCTTAACCTTTTATTTGTACCATAATAGAATATATTATGTCCTTAACAAAATCTTTATTAGACAAGATTGGAGGTGTAGAAATAAATCCCTTTCACTTGAAAATACCTTTCACTGTATTTTACAGTAAGCGTATTTATTTCCATTAGCACAATAAAACTTATAAATTTGCAATTATACTATTTATAACAAACACATGAAAACAATTCACCTGCAAGAATAATGACTTGGAGGGACAAACTCTAGAGATCAGTGTAACTCATTCCTTTTTTACATTTATGATTTGACTTTCCTACTCAATAAACAGTTCCAGTAAGGATGTTAATAAGGACTGTATCATTTATTACCACTATCCCCTAGCTTTGGACAACTCCTTCAATATAGGCCACACACAGCCACTGTGGTAACAGAATTCTCACATCTGACCTGAATAAGATTCAATCCAGTTACAGTGAAGTGAAAGGTGCCAGCCTCACTTATTCAAGCCTTCAGTTCTGTTAAAAATAATTTAAAAAAATGAATTCTGTGCCACTTTTAAACATTATGTTGATTCATACCTTAAAGAAAGATTGCACCTAGGACTGTTGATTATTTTCTTAACTTGCTCATTTCATCACATTTCTGAATATCTATGAACTGAATTTCTTTCACCTCACAAATGAGGTCTGCTAGTGGAGTTTCACAGCAAGGGAAGGATCAATGTGTCACTGGGAAAAGGTCAGCACAATAAACACTTTTCCTTAGCAAAATAGAAAAGGAATTTCCTCCTCTATGATTTGTTCCTACCAGGTAGCAAACACTTTGAACTACTGTTGAGAGGTGTAAATGCATTCAGACACTTTTGGGCAGCAGCTGGCCTCCATACTTACTAGTAGCCATAACAAATACTGGACAAAACCTCCATTATATCAGACTGCATGAAGTTGGCAAATAGCTTTGTTTTTCACTTTCCAATTATGTCCTACACATGGACTTTATCAACATGAAGCTATCAAATAAGAATCCTACATGTATATACTTTTACATTTTTTTAATTAGGGATTTTTGATGGGGCCTGCAGAACTTAGAGCATTAGCAGAATGTAGCACAGCAGTTAATAAGGACAAGGGCTGTGTCCTGCCTTATTCTCATGGATCAAAGACACTCCATAACTGAGTGGTAGAGTACCACGTCAGCACAAACACTGGAGATATCCCATAACAGGGTACCTTCACAGAAGTAAAGTTATTGATAGCAATGTCTGCATTTGTGAACATGCTTCTGTGGTGTCTTGATCTGGGCATTGTGGTCGGGAATCTGTAATAGTACCTGTACCACTATAATCAAAAAAAGAAAAATTATGTCGAGAAATTTCACTTCTTCACATTCTGCAATACAACAGGTTGTTGCTATCTCAGATTTTCCACTGGAGAAGATCAGGACTATTCAGACCAGTACACGCATCTGTTTCAGTATGCAGCTGCTATGTCTTCAATTGCAGCGTAATGAGATTCCTAAAATGTCTGGTACAGGATGCATTTCTGATCTTCAGTGTCATTATACAAGTCTGCTATGTTGCTCCCAGCTTAAAAATGTTAGGAACAGCTGCGCTGATGAAAAGCTTGTTGAAAACCTACTGGTGTTGCTGTTGCACATAAAAGGTGCTAAGCTATGAATATCCTGACTTCCCTAATGTCTATCTTTACACTATGTGTTCACACATTTTTTAACACAAAATATTGATACAAAAATTAATTCTGTATCTTCCACCTTCTTTTAGAACTATAGGGTGTTGAGTAGAGCATCTGAGTTTCGAGCTATAGAGAAACTGTCAGGTAAAAGGAATTCTTCAAATTACACTGACAAATAACAAGATTCACCTGAAGGATGAAATCACACAATTCAAAGGAGACACAAGCTTAAGAAATGGACTGTTTGACCTGAAAAAACCTGTCAATGTAAATATTCCAATCTTTCTTGAGGTATTCAGTTCAAAATGGATTCCTTTCTATAATAAACTATGCCAAAAAACAAACAACAACAAAAAAAACCAAAACAAAAAAACCCCTCCAACAAATCACCACAGCTTTCTATTGGATGAAATTATTATGGCTGCAATGATGAGACACTATTATTTGGTTATTTTACTTATGATTTTACAGAGTAAGAGTAGTGTAAAATTCTCAAAATACACTAAAATGATCGCTGAAATTATAGTCTAAGGAGATTTACTTAGAAAACCCTTTAGGTAGCTCAGACATCCTTAACAGGTTCCTAACTTTATTCTCAAGTTAATTTTAAAAATGCAGGCCGTGGTTGTGCTATATCAATACACACATGGAAGGGAAAAGGCCTAAGACATAAGTGCTTGAGTGATTTGTACAAAATAGCACTAGAACAAAAAAAACCTTGAAGCATGAAAAACACGTTTGTATTGTATTTGTAGACAAATCATAAATAAAGAGGGGTTTTTTTTAATATTTGCACTTGGAAAATATTTTGGGATTGAAAATAAGCAAAGAATATGCCCAAGTTAATTTTTGGAAAAGTAGGTGAAAGTCTGCAAAAAAGTAGTTTGATTAGTAACATTTAAAGTTATTAAATCTGGTAAATACTGATATTGGAAATGATCACATCTTTGTAAACTAATGATCTGCTATCAGCAGGAAGCTTGCTGCATAATCTGATTTTTACTAATGTGTTAAAACAAATAAATTTTTTAACACCTCTTTGTTTCTCATCTCAAAATGCCATATATTTAATCTGTGGAACTATTTATAGTTACCAATATTTTATAGGTTAATCTGGTATTAATACTTTTTTAAAATTCTAGAATACACTACCTCCTAAAGAAAATTTTAAAAAAACTTTATAAGATGGTCTACCAATTCAAAATTATGACTTCTCTCTGCTTTTTGATCTAAACCTTGAAATGCCATACTTCTCTCCTGCAGTCTCATATGTACCTCCATCCTTACATGCAATTTTAAAGAACACATTTTTATCTACTTCCCAAGCTGCCTAAAGCATTTTAGTTCAGGAAAAGTAAACAAGCTAAACCTTGTAACGCACAGCTTTTACCTGAATTGCATGTATCATCCCCCCACTCTAAGGACAGCACAATATGTGTGAATTACGCAGGAAAAATGAATGCCCAGACATCTCATAGAGTTTGGACTGCATTTCCTACACATCAGCATATCATTAATCAATCAGCACAAGACAGTGCAAAGAAGCCCAAGTCAAATTAAACCAAGTAAGGAAAAAATGTATGCTTCATTCCTTTTCTGGAACAGTCCCAATTTTAAATGGGAAGGAAGAATATTGATAAATGAAGAAAATGAAGAATACTTTTGTGAATACCTACAAATAGCAGTACACCATCTAAAATGAGCCAGGAGGTCAAATTTTGGCATGGCCAAATTTTGGCATGGCCATTTACTGGCCATTTTATAATAATTCTATCTATCTATATCTATCTAGGTAATACCCAGGCTTCTTTGGAGGTTGTTTGTTTCCGTGCTGCTTTGTTGTGTTATTTTTTCAGCAGAGGAGATATAAGTTTAAGGGAGTCGAAGATTAACAGGAAAGTATGTATTCAGTAAATAGTCAGTAGGCTTCACCTTTTTTAAAAGTTATTTAAACTTGATAAGCAGCTTTACTTAACAGTTTATAAATATAGCCTATTAATTCAGAGCTCTGAACTAACATATCCAAGACCTTAAGAAAAAGGCCATCATCTTATTCATCTGCAAAATCTTATCTTTGTTGTCAGGTAAACGAGCTTCATAATTTTTGTTTCTAGAAGAGAATTTCGTCTTTATTGTTGTTTTGTTTTCTTTCTTCTACCCCATCCTGAAGGTTCATTATTCTGACCCTAACCATTTACAGTTAGATAAATCTTTTAATTCCTCTCCCCTCACACCCCAAGAAAATAAATGGAACAGAAAATCAGGTCATTCATCACAGTGAGATAAAATCAGAAACTTGACTGAAGAAATGAAACTCGGTTTCTTAGTAAACTTAGATTACTCTTACATCATATGGCCTTAAGTACTATGAAGATGTTAAAGATGCATAAACCTCATAATTTGTTTTTTGTTTTTAATATCTGGAGAAGAGATAATGCCACGATGAAGCTGATTTGTAGGGGAAAAAAAGCAACAAAAAATTGGAATTTACTCAGGCTTGCTCAGTCTGAACACAATAGATTGTTTTATCATCTCTTTTACAAATTCCCATTTAGTTGCCCTATGTATTTTATGGCAAAATTTGCAAGGAGATCACGGGTTTTTCTTTGAGTAATGGATAACTGAAGAATGACTATATAAAAGAGTTTTGGATAGAGGATTTTTTTCTGTCTATGGATTAGAGTTGTGAAAAGAACAATTCATGCAGTTATTAATGAGCTTAGGGGTTTGTTCTTTGTCTGCCTTTGGAGAAAAAAATGTGCATGTTTTCATTATTTTAGGGATAATCTCTTCCTGCAATATTCCAGTCCCACAGAGCACTTCAAATACATGTACAGTTAATGGTGACAGTCTGACAGACAAAAGGAGTTCAGGAAAGAGCCACTAATGCTGAAAAAAAGCAGCTGATTGTTCTACTAAGACAAATAAGTTGGTTCCAATTTCAGAACATAACATAAATATGAATGTAAGAAATTAGAGAGCAACCAGGCAGTTAAATAGACAAAATTAACAAGATTGTTAAAAAGAAAAGAGATGCCTTAAAAAAAAAAACGGGTTAGCATAGTCAGTCCCAAGATATTTTTTATATGCAAGTGTAAAACTTTTGGATTATTACCCATTCAGAGATAGGATATGGAATCCCAAGGAAGATGAAACTTCTGTTAGCTTTGCAAAACAAGGGTATTAATAGTTTTTAATTGTCAGGTTGCAGCATTTACTTCACCTTTTCTAGTGACCCACTATTTTACTGAAAGTTACACATCTTTAATGAAGTTATTTCCAAGCCATGTCCCTGTAGAAGATATTACGCATGACTTATATTTACACAGTGGAGCTACTGGGCCTCTCATCCCCTTCTGAACAATCAGCTGCCTATTTCCAAGCAGAATGTACCCAACCAAACTAAAATTTGCTGTAGTTTTGCTTCTTTTAAGGGTTAACACAAAAGTATACTAGAGATTCTGCACCCTTATACAGTGAGATCTCACATTAGATATGAACTGCTGAAATTGTCAATTTTGCTCTAGTAAAAACTGGGCTAAACAAACTTTCTGTTCTCTTTCATTCAAATACTTATATTGCTTTGAGGAGGAGGAGGGAAAGGGAAATAAAATTTATAAATTATCCCCGGAATGGTCATATTGGCAGCCACTGGTGTGAGTGCAAAGGGGGACTCACTCTCCAGTCACTGCAAGGCCACATCACCCTTTGTGATCCTTTAGTGCAGCCTGACAAGCACAGCACCCTGCACACTTGTATAGGAGGGTCCTGTCCCTGATGAGAACCACAGGGGTGACACTCATAACCTTTGGATCCACAGCTAAAGAAATCCTAAGCTAAGCCACCTTCTTTGCATCTACCTGCCTCTGCCTGCTAGCAGCTCTGCCTCACCCATTACCCCCTCTCCACAGCAGCTCTCCGGCCCGGCCGGGGCCTTCCTGCAAGGCTACCCGACTGGGATCGGGATGCAGCTGCCCTTACCTGGAGCGAACACCATGGCGCCGCCCGGGCGGCACGGCTCAGCACCTCGGACAGCTCTCGGCCCCGCTGGGATCAGCACCACGGACAGCACCAGCCCAGCCGGATCAGCACCACGGACAGCTCCCGGTCCCGCGGGGATCAGCACCACGGACAGCGCCGGTCCCGCGGGGATCAGCACCACGGACAGCGCCAGCCCAGCCGGATCAGCACCACGGACAGCGCCCGGCCCCGCACGGCGGCGGAGGCGGCCTCGGTCCGGTCCCTCCCTCCACAATGCGGCGGGGCGGGGAGGGGGCCGGGGCGCCCGCACGGACACACACACACACATACACATACACACACACACACACACACACATACACATACACACACACACACACACACACACACCATCTCTCGCTCTCTCTCTACCAGGGAACCATCACTACCATAACTCCTTACCCAGCAGTGGCAGCAGGAGGAAGGGCAAAAAGAGAAAGGCAACAGAGATCTGCCCGGCAGGGACACTGGCTAATTGCTCCTAATTACCTCTCGACAACCGTCCCGCTGCCTGACATTTTGGGGTGCTCTGCTTTCACTGCAAGCTTACAGCATTGGTAATAGTCTCTAGTGACACTGCACTTTGTCACAGTATTTTCGCTTCCAGAAGATCAAATGCTGAGGAATTTAGACTCTGATTTCATAGGCCCGTTAACCCAGCTGTACCCAACAGCAGCACTTTAAGAGACAACATGAATATTTCGGCATATGAAAGATGACATCAAGGCAGAACAGTAAAGAAACTAATGAATAGCAATAAAATCAAGACAATGAGGGTCAACAGCAGAAGACTACTTAAAATTTGCTACCATTTAACCAAAATTTGCTGCATTTCAGATTTAATTTACTTTTGTTTGTACAACCCATAGTCAGATTTCCTGTAGACCCTGAACTTCTGCAGCAGAAGTGAGAAACAGTCAAATGGGACAAGGTTTAAAAAAACTAACTCTCCTCTTTAAGCCTAACTTGCAAGACGGATTTTAAAAAACATTATCAATGCAAATTATAGAAAGTACATTTTAAAAAATGCATAAATATTTGCATGCAAATGTTCGCAAAATGCAATATATTTTCCAACCACATTTTCATAACCTAAGATATTCTTACAAGCTCATTTCATTCTTTTCATAGTCAAGCATTTCACAAACACAGAATTCTCCAATTAAACTGGGATACTTGAAGTCTCAAAATAAGGCCTTAGTTTTAAAATACAGGTACAGAAAAGCACTGACCTCCTAAAATAATATTGCTTATATACTTCAGCAAGAAATCAAGAGTGGCATCACTGTCAAAGTCAAACTAATCATCTGGTGCTGGGGTTTTTTGGTTGTTGTTGGTTTTTGTTTGCTTGTGGGTTTTTTTTTTGTTTGTTAGTTTGTTTGTTTTTAATAGTGAGTAACATCATTTCTCCTTGGGAATGCCTTGCAGATTTATCTTCACTTACCATTTCCAGTATCCAGGTCCTTGATATTTTTTTTATACCCCTTAGCATTTCAGCTTCTCTATTGCTATTTGTTTCCCTGTTCTGTCTTATATTTCAGGGATTCAGCTTCATTTCTCTCAGATGGCAACTGAATGAACGAACATAAACATACCCCGGGTTGCTCAGGAATGGTGCTCCCTTTAAGAATGTGACTTCAAAAATCTCTATTCTAACATTTCCTCACCCATCTTTATTCTCATTCACCTTAAGTACGCGAACTAACAGGATACCTAAGAACTCAATTAGAAGAATTTCTAGTAAAAGTACTCCGCACAAAATACAGAAAGTAATGCAGTTAGCAATAATCAGCATTCTTAAGAGAAAGGTGAAGGATACCCCATAAACTTTAGAAAAAAACAACCGATCCATATTTTGGAAAGACTTCAAGAAAACTTATATTGGTATTTTTATTATGTATCTGCTATGTGGCCCTTAATGCTTGATCTGTGTGTTCAGTGGAGAGTTATCCATCATAAAAACAGGTATTAAAGCACTTCTCAAAAAAAAAAAAAACCCAAACAATTGGATGTATTTCTATTACATACATTCTCAAAAGAAATTATACAGATGTTTCTAAAGGATTGTGTTTTGAGGTGGTGGAGCAGCTTGCTAAAAGATTTTCAAAACAATAAATATGATTCAGTGATATCAAAGTCTGGAAGTAACCGGTAAAATTCTAGGTGGGCATATGCAACTTGGTAACAGAACGTACAACATTTTGGTGAAAGAATAGAGTTTGTTAACAACAATATTAATGAACATCTCTCTTTAACTGCTATTTGTATTTGATCTGATAAATAACTCAAACTAGTCACATTTTATTCAGGAGTTCTCACTTTTCTTGCTCAAATTAAAATCTAAAAGCAAGTAATGTCTTTGGCTGGAGGAAAAAATGTTATTAAAAAGCCTTTTGAACTTCTTTTTGTCATACAGTTAATTTCTGGACTTTTGGATTGGGTCACAAGTTTAAATGCATCCAAAAATCACTGAAATAACTTCACAAGACAGAGTTCTATAGTGAACTGTCACCTAAAAAGAGCGTGCAATTAATGCAGTACCACCACCGAAATAAAGAGTGCACTGCTAACTTTTTTCATGCAACTTCAGATAAGTGGAAAACAACACTAGTTATGTCCACTCATACAGAAAGTCCCTTGAGAATGAAGCATATTGGTAAAAAGGACATTATGTCATTTAAACACATTTAAAGATGTTCCATCAAGATGTTTGAAATATAAAGTACGAAAAAACTTACAAAACTGTCTGTATATATTTTTATCAGTAATTATACAGTCCCTACCTTGTGTATAATTTAATTTCTTAATGTTTAAGTGAGGAATTACTGATTTCCATATAATACCAATGGACGTAAAAATTCTTTGGTATGTATCTTCAAATACCCTTTTGAAGAAGTCCTGGCTTACTTATAAAGTACTTTGTTAAAAACATTAACACTTTTTTAACAGGCAGCTAACATTTTTAGACAGCTACAAAAATCACGTTGACTGATGTCACTTTAAATCATTCATGCTATTCACATTTCTGTGGATTTAGATCTGAAGTAATTCCTTGAATCCAATGGAGCCGAGAACAATTATCTGGCCACATAGATTCAGAAGCTTTGTAAATATCTATTCAGGAAGGAGCCCGTTCCACCTGGTCAATTGCAAGGTTTCAATGTTTTGTTAACAAGAACGCACAGCTAACATTTTACTTGTAATATTTAAAACTCTTTTCTGAAAGAATAATTCAGAACTAATCACCTAAACATAAATGAACATATTTTACAATAAAATTAGTATAAAGAGATAATCAAAATTTCATACATCAAATGTCAGTATTATAGTTTGTCCATTTTTCCCCCCTCAATTTCAAGAACTAATTAACTCTGAGCCTTTTTTCTTTATTTCCTCTCACACTTACACATTAATAATCAAATCCAGCTTTTTGGGAGGGAAAAGTAATATGATTAGGAAACTGCTTGAACTATCTGACTTCTTTTGCTAAAATGGCTATGATCATAACAGTCTTAAAAAGTGATTACAGTAACTGTAATTTTATGGTTAACTTAACATCAAAATCTTTACTAGCCAAGATGCAATATATTACATCTGAAACTGCAAGGAAGCTGTTTAGAGGAAATTGTGACTGGGTGTCATCAAGAAATATCTAAACATTAGATGAGTATTTGAAATGTCAAATTGCAATCTGTACAGAAGGGATCATAATAGTCAGGATTCTAGATTTAGAAATCGAACATTTAATACCTCTCAAAATAATATACTGCTAAGAGACAGAAGGAGAGAATAAACAGAGAAGGTAGAAAAGAAAAATAAAAATAGACACAAGTACCATTCTCCTGAAAAGAATAATGGAATTAAAAGCCAGTTACCTTTCCATGAGTGCTTTAGAAGAATAGTGATACACAGATTTCCAGCACCCAAAGTGATGACACCGTGAAAGCCAGAAACAAAAACATGCAACATTTCCCAAGACAGCAAAAAGTGAGTATCATTAAAGTTAAGCGTGGCCAGTAGTATTTTAATTCATTGTTCTATTCAATTTTCTTAATTAATCTGATAAACTACATAGTAGTCCAGGACTGTGATTAAAACAATATTAATAAATTTTAGACAGAGTCTAGGATAAATAGCTTTACAGTTTTGTGGGGGTTTTCTGTTTTGTTTCATTTGTTGGGTTTCTTTAAAGTATCACAAAGATCCACTCCAGGACTTCTCACAGTCTGTAAAGATACCCCAAAACATCCATGACCATCTAGGTAATATTTCTAGCTTATTATATTGCCACCCTCACAACACCTGAATGCATTGCACCCATTAATGATTATCTTCCAACAGTATTGGTATCTTTCTGTCATAGATAGGAGTCAAAATTAGAGAAGCTGAACCCAAAACAAAAGCCAATCAACAAGAATCAAAGACCTAGATAAACTCAGGAGGTTTAAATAAAAGATTCAATGACTCATCTAAAATATTACTACATACACAACCGTGCAGTGGAACCAAAGTAATCGCTGTTCCCATCTACCATACCTCTGCTGGTTGTCAGTCCTTTCATCAAGACAGATGAATGAGTCACAGTCCAAAATTTAGAGCCTTTCCATCATGCAGGAATTCTTTTATACAGCAAGGAATTCAGCCCAGTCAAGTCCTTGGGTAATGACTTTGGATCTAGCAGAGACACTGTGAAACATAGGCAGATGTTTTAAAGGACCTCACACACAACCACTCTCTTCTTACTTGGACCAGGCCATACCATTCGGCACCATACTGAAAATGTATGGGATGAGTTGGAAGTCTCCTTCAAGTGAAATTCTCATCTTCAAACCTTTTCTGTTCCTATCAGCACAACATACATTACACTAAAAATGAATATTTTTCTATATGTCTTTGTCTTTTCTATAAAAACTGTTTTAAGATTCTGATCATTCCGCAGCTTATTGGTCTAACTTCACACACAAGTCAAAAAATCAGGCCTTTTTCTCAAGTATTGAAGGAACTTACATGGAGAGAAGAATTTAAGACCCATGGCAGAACAGCTAGCCAACGAGCTGAGGAGAAAAGTCAGCTTTAGAATGAATGAGGATTTCCAAACGTGGAAAAAAATACTATTACAGTCCTCAATCAGTTATACCTTTTGATAAAAGTAAACCTAAATATTAAACCACATGCTAATTTAATGCTCAAAGAAAAGAAAAAATATCTGTAAATGTAAATACCAAAGTCATAATTTGAATGTGCTTCTAAATATCTTAGATTGTTCAAGAACTGAGTAATGGGGAAACTATACTGAATTACAGTAATGTGAAATACAAATGGTAAATACACAATGCAGCTTCCTAACTTGTCCTATAAAGTCAAAAGAATGGGGATCCCACCATGGGATGTTTTATGGCTAAAAATTAGGCAATGTGGAGAAATAAGATAAATATGTGAATTTTAAATTAAGTTTGAAAACAACAACTTTGATACAAAAGAAAGGATTTAAAACAGTGGAGTTCTAAAACTTTATATGAGGTTAGCATGATTCTCAGAGCACAATCCACGTCCATCTGGAAAGTATCTATAATAGGACAATCCTATGCTGGTAGAATTTATCAAATCCATCGAATCAGAGCTCCCGTCTGACTCCATTTAATTTGTCCTTGAAACAATGGGAGTTCTACGAGAAAGTCACACAACTGGATACAAGTTAATTACTGAAGTGGAAAATGAAACCTATACATCATATTGAAAACATTTACTAAGACTCTTAAAATGGGTAATTGTTCAATTAAAACATTTGTGTCTAACATTCCTCTGTTTACGATGGCAGCAACGACATTTTAAAGTAAGCATTTCTCATGCATTTCACAGTTAGTTTTTTTTGTGTGTGCGGACTCAATTGCATAGCTTGAGCATAAGCAAACCTGTCAGACTCTTCAAAAACTGTAAGTTTTAATTGTTACTATATGTAGAGTTATAAATAGCCGTTAGTCTATTAACCAAGACCAGTTATGTTCAGACCTTTAACTCCTCTGAAATACAAAACAGTAGAGTTGTCCTTCCTACTTTTCAAAAGGACAGTTGAATTCCTTTCCCTTACTTGACCTCAGATAAAAAAAATCCAGAAACACAAATAGAATACACATATGCAAATATTTTTAAAAATCAACTTTTCCCATTGTAGTCAAAGAGATCTTACTGCTTTTCAGGAGTATAAGATTTTCTGTAGTGTCCTGAAAATGTAAAGATCGAAACCTTACACCAGCATTACAAAGTTTGTCTCCAAATCCTGGTATAAGTTCTATTTTATAATTTAAGAGCAAGAAAAAAGGGGCCATGCTTGCTATAAGAGTTACTGCAGAATTTGGATTAATTAGTAAAATATCAAAATCAGTAATAGCTGTAATAAGGCACTTTGTAAAAAGGAAATATTCAAATGTTATGACTTCAAATGGGGAAAAATATTCTTGTTAAAAGCATAGAGAACCATGACAAATATCAGCAAACAGAACTAATTTCCAGGGAAGAGCCTTACACTGAAAGAAGGCAACTCTTAACAAGGAATGCCTTTTGGAGGCTCAGCTACACAATTCAAGAATTACATTTAAAACTCATTAATGTCAAGTACCAGGTGGAAATGTAAGAAAACCTATAATTTTTATATCCAGACCTTTAAACAGATTCATATTTATATGTGGAAATAAATAAAAATCACAAATTTGAAAATTTAGGTTTGCCAAAGAACCCTAAACTTAAAAGGTAGAAAATTAAATTACGATAAAAGCAGTCTAGCTGACATCACCTAATGAAATACAGGATCTATCCCTACACTTTAGATATACATTATCTGCATTAACTAAAAGGAGTGATTATTTTTCTTTACCCAGCACAGTATCTAAAACATACCTAAAATAGACATAACTATGAAGTGAATATTGTTTACTTCCAATATTTGCAAAGATTAACTTATGTTGAAAAAGTGTAGTTTTTCATCCTTCTGGGATTCCAGTTCTGTCCTCCAGTGAATTAAATGCCTATTGTCTGTCTTTTATTAAGAACACTTTCTCCTTAACTCAAGCAATTTGCCACCATTCAAGACTGTGTAGAACTGCTGGATAAGAGGCAAACAGGAGCAGATTAATTTAAACAAAATAAAAAAGGAGAAAAATAGCACCCACAACTTCAACCCCCAAACTCAATTCTCCTGAAAAAGCAGAAATAACAGAGATCACCCTCTTCAAAATCCCACAAGTCTACCAGTAGTGGATGTTGCAAAGAAATGGTGTCTGATCCCTTCTGTTGCCTGGCTGCTTCTCACACTATGCAATATGTGCTGTGCTTCATCACCTTGTATTTAATATGGTGCCAAAGTTGGACAAGTCCTGCTCCATTCCTTTTCCTAACTCCAGCAGTGTGCTCCTGCCACTTACTTTGGATCAAACCTAATGAATTGGTTCGACAAGGTAGGCCAACTTAAAATTAACTCACTTAAGCACTGAATTGCTTTCTTATGTAAGATCACTCCACTGGCTTATTCTAAAGCCAGAAAAGCCACTAAATCTGAGACAAACAAGATGAAGGAAACAGGTGCAAAAGGTAACAGGAAGAAAGCAAAAGAGAAAATGAGATCACCCTTTTTAGCAACAATTTGCAGTTTCACTATGGCAGTCAAAACACAAAGCTGCTGTCTCAGGAGGCAGCTCCACAATAGCTTAAGCTGCTCCAAACTGAGGCTGTTCTCCCACTGACCCTAGTGGAAGCTCCATCAGCAGAGCTAGTGGAGCTCCACTATACTCCATTCTCCCATCGGAACAATTTGCAATGCCACTACAGAGCTTAAAGCTCCTGTAAGCACTCCTTGTGGTACCCGCTACCCTGGAAAAAAAAGGATTTTTATTAGTAAAGAATGAAAACTTAGATGCAGGGAAGCTTGGTCTTTAAAATATTTTAAAATACAAAAGTAATCTATGTTGCTTGCATATACAGATTACCTAAATGTATAGACAGGCCATTGGGAGGAGGTCAGAAAACCGCAAGTGGAAGCACTGTGGGGTTTGGGTGGTTTTGGTTATTGTCTTAAACAAAATGGGTTTACATCAGAAAATACATTTTTGTAAACATAAAAACTTCCATGTTTTGGTGGAAAAGGCAGAAGAGAGCTCTCATGTTTTAATGATTTCCTAAAGATGATCTATATTAAACACATCTTATCTATAAATTAACTTGAAATCTATTTATTGCATAATGTGAAGCATGTAGTTACTGTGTTTTATATGACTCTGAAATGGCTCAGCGTTATAAAAAAGAAAATATATATGGAATTTCGATTCAGTAAGAATTCTGATTTCTTGTTAGTACCACTCATTTTACAAACTCATGGTCTCAAACTTTAGACTTACAAAAGAAATCATAGAAGGAATGTGAGATACAGGTATCCAGAAGTTCTGCTTTGGCCATGGATTTTGATACCCCTATGCCAAACAGATCAGATGATCAGGTCTTTATTCATATGGTCCACATGTTTTTCAGGTTTACCTCTAAAAAATTAGATGCTTAGCTACTAAATAGTAAAAATACTAGTAAATTTAAAAATATGTATTAACTGGATTCAAAAATATTATTCCTATTTTAAAAGAGTTGCAGTGCTGTTTATACTGGAACCACTGAAGTTCACTAAGTTTCAGAATTCCATAAATATCTAAATGAGCAGGGCATGAAAATAGAAATAATATAGGACAGTGGAGAGAAAAACACTGGAAAACATATAAAATACTGTATAAATCACTATTTAAACTATTCTGTTATTTCAAATTTCTTGCATTATATTTAAAAATACTTCCTGAGAATAGGTGTCTCAACTCCTATGACACATATTTAACGAATCTATTCATGGAAATCCTCCATCTGTTCTGAAATGAATAAGAATGTTACTATAATTGTTTTAGATCTATATGAAGACAAATGACAGACCAACTGCTGTAATGGAATTTTTAATGAAATGTTCACTTTTCTGGCTGACTGGTCACACTGCTGTGATCTAAGGACTAACTGAAAAAGATGAAAATTCCTTAGATTTGTCTTTACCTTTCAGGCAGAATTATTCTGTTCTGTACCTATCTGCAAATGTTTATATTCAGAAAAGTTATCTGTTGCAAGCAGTAGATAATGTAGTCTCTTTCATAAATGCTTTGTCTCCTCTATAACACTACAGATGTCTGTATTAATAGAATACTTAATAAAAGATAATCTGCCACTAAAATTATAGTCTAACCTTAGGGTAGACTTTCTGATATAATCTGTTGTTTTATTCTGTATTTCACACTATTAATTTTAAATACCCTTACCTAAAGGAATCATGAAAGCAATCTCTCTATTAGACAACTGAGGCCAGATCTTCAAAAGAACTCCAGCTTGGCTACCTAAATGGCAAGATTTGGAGGAGTATTTAGCATTCGGTAGCTTACTGGAACAAATAGAATCTGACCTCAAACTTTTGCTACTGAAAAGAGCATGAGGAATTTCTTTTCACAAACCCTCTTAAATTGATCACCAGGTCTAAACCTTTCTAGAAGATTAAAGCAGAAAAACAAGACCACAAGTACTCGCTCAATTGTGAGCTGCTTAATTTTCTAATATTTTTTAAAATCTTGATAAGAATAGTATATAAAAGAAAGGTTGCAGAGTGGAAAAGGGCTGAAAGGTATTCTTTCCTGAACTTCTAGTTTCCAAACTGAGCTGTCCCCAATAATCAGCAGCATATCCATGGCTATTACAATTATGAATAGAAATTAAGCAGATATTGCAGTTCAAAATGTGTTATTTGTTCCTTTTCCTCTTAAAAAAAACCCTTCTAAAGAATGTTAAGGCTAGTCTGGCTCCAATAGAACCAACAGCAAAATTTCCATTAATTGGACAGAATCTCATCCACTGTCCCATACTCTAAAAGAAGTTGCCATCCCTGTCTAAGAAAAGATAAAAATGTGCCCATTCCTCAAACAACACAGCTCATAGCTTACAGTTTACCATGCTGGAAAACCTCACTGGCTTGGAGCTGACAAACACCTGCTTTTGTGCATGGTGTCTTTTTGGCACAGACAGGAAAGCGATCAGGGAGCAGTAGCATTGTAATATGCAGACAAATTTACCTGAACTTCGCAGACACACCCCACAATATATAGGTTAACATTCCTTCAAAATATACAGATTAGTTTAGAACATATTAACAAGAACGTATATACAGCTAAGGATACCTTCATGCCTCCACACTTGTAATTTTTACAGCTATAAGCTGCAACAAAAGCAGAATTTACTCTGATGTAACACACAATGTTCTCCCACTTTCCGCTGTGAGTCTTCTCATGCAAACCTGTTTTCCTATAGCAATTTCCAATGCACAGCCTGACTACTTGTGCTCAAGAGTCAGGAGCCATTTTCTTTAACTATAATACTTGAATTTGGTCTTTCCACTCCAGGGTCTGTTCTCCCAGTGAGCTCCACTGTATTACTTTCAAAAAGAAAAAAAACCCCAATGAGGCTCATCTTGAGAGATTATTGACCTTATCTCTCAGCTTAAAGGAAGAATTAACCATTCCTAATAGATGTTTGTCTAGCCCATTCCTGAATGTCACCACTATTGGAGATCACAGCACCTCCCCAGCTATTTCTCTTTTAGTGATTCATTATTAAAATCCTTCAGAAGTTTGGGGTTTTTTCTAACATAATTGTTTACTGCTGTGATTTAAGCTCATGGCTTCTTGCATTCTTCATAGCAGACCTTGAGAAAATTTACTTTCTTCACATTTTACACTTTTGAACTCTTATCACAACAGATTTGTTTTGTACAGTCTTATCAACCCCAAACTCACCTAGGAAGAAGCGCACACAATTTCAGATAAGAAAACATAGCAAGACTAATATATTTAGAAAAAAAAGTAGATCCTATTTTGGATCTACTATCTTTATATCTATGATCATATACAGTAAAACATTTTAACAATGGTCATTTATCATGTTCCTCAAGAGAACCAATAAAATGCAATGAATACACATCCTCTGATGTTGCACAGGTACAAAATGTATAGTTTGTTTACAAACTAATATTACTGAATGTAAAATGAAGCAACATTTTAAAAAAATATATTGGTAAAGGTCCAAAGTTTACATTTTCTAAAATATTAAGGTCATGTTTTATTTACAGACCAGCGTTTGAACAATTACTGGCACTTTAAGATAACTGCTTAACCTGATGAATACATGAATAAAATGAAACTGTAAAAAAAACCTCAACCAAATAAAAACCCCATCATAATTGAAGTTCCATATAACAGTTCCAAAAACACTATTTTAAATTTCTCTTTAGAAAAGCAAGATGTGATCTACCACACAGTAACTCACCAGAAACTGGTCTAACACTATATGCTATAGGTATCGCAAGTGACCAATGTTACCAAACCACGTGCCCAGGAGTGTGTTTTTTGCCCATTCCAACTTCAAATGAAGTTTTCACAACAGTTGTAGTATTTACAAATTTAAAATAAAGGCTCAATATACCTTTGGATTACATTGCCACTGTTACTGTGTCTTCTCTTGACAACTACAAGTAGCAGACTGCAATCCAAATTCCACTTATTTTGTTGACTCTGTGAGTTAACTATTGTTATCAGCATGTACGCCAGCTGGTCTTAAAAAAAAAATAGACTAAGTAACTGACTAAAAGTGAACACTCACCCAGGATCAGTTAAGACAGACCTTACTCACTGAAGTCTCTCTCTCGATGAGTGGTGGTGTGTCAAAAGGTGGAAGCTTTTAAGCTTGAACAGGACCTATGAGCTGTATTACCAGCCATGACACAAACCCCAGCTGAGCCCTGTGGGCAGGTATGTGACACCCATGGCTGCAGTTTCAGGAGTCTGGCAGTGACACCTGGTCACCTGCTGGTGCAGATACTCCTCTGCCTTCACTGTGCTAGGTTAGGTGACCTGAAAGCTGCATAATAAAAAATCATCTCAGGCTGTATTAGCTTGCACTGATTTTTACTGGGTTTAAGTAAGGAGCATGTCTCCTCCATGCTGCACTTTTTTTTCCTTTGTGGCCCAGTCCCACCTCTGGGGCCCTGCATAGAAGTGAACATAAAAACAAATGAGGCAGACATTTTTGCCCACAGAAGGGACTGGTGAATGCCATGACACTTCTGCTTTGCTAGCCAGAATCCCTGTGAATAATTCAGATTTTCAAGAATGCAACTATTTCATTAAAACTTGCCACCTTTATAAAAATAGGAGGATATCCGAGGGAATGGAATAAGAAGCAATTTAATTTTGATTACCATCCTCCTTTACACTCTGTTGTACCAACCTACACTAGGTGAAAAAAGGAGGAATTAAAAAGCTTAGAGATTCAATGTATGCTTCTCAAAAACATCTAAGTACAACACCTAAGAATTATGCAAACCAAATCCTTTCTTTCCATGTTTGTGATTTTTGAGATATCAGCGTTTTGAGACATAACTCACTGATTCTCAGTGATTGCAATTTTTACATCATATTTAGTATTCCATACTGGATGAAGCAAAGCATCAGCCAATGATGATCCCTGTTTTATAGAGAACTTGATCACATTCTTCAATTAAAGCAGTTATTAGTGCATTATGCTGCTAATGACAACAAAACTGTTTCACATTCTAATACCCATCTCTGAAATGTTTTAAAATACCTAACCAAGCGATGCTATGTATTCCTATGTAACATTCAAATCCTCTAAAAATATGTTTTCTTGAAAAGATTCTCAGTCTAAATGTATATCAATAACAGATTTTGTTCCATTTAATTTCTTATATTATTTCTGATACAGTTCCTGCTTTATTTTTCAACTACAGGCTATAGTTTCTAATTGCTGCTCTGCTTCAGCAGCCATGGCTGCTGCCTGCAACTGTTCTGTTTCACTCTGGATGGAGTTGGCTGCTGTAACTTGCTTTCTTTCACTGTGCATATTGTTCTCATGCCTTTTTAGGTCAGATGCCTTAGCAAATGCTTTAGTGCAGGAACTGCAGACAAAAGGTTTCTCTCCTCGGTGCCTTCTTTCATGGTCTTTGAGGTGGGACTTGTGCTTGAAAGCTTTATCACACATATGGCATGCAAATGGCCTCTCATTACTGTGAACTCTTTCATGCTTTTTTAGATCTGGTGCCCGAATAAAAGACTTCCCACACACCTCACAACTATAAGGCTTGTAACCCGTGTGTATTTTCAAGTGTTCTTTCAAGTGAGCTTGTGTGGTGAAGCCCTTTGTACACATTTCACAAACAAATGGTCTGTCTGCAGTGTGTAGTTTTTCATGCTTTCTCAAACGTGCTTCATCAGAAAAGGTCTTGCCACAAGCCTGACATACAATGTGTTCCCTGTGACCATAAAGCAAGTACTCAAACTTCATATCACCGGCTGCTGTGGTCCATCCTGGTGTCTGTTCATCTTTCACTTCACTTATGCCATCATTAAATGTGAGTGCCTGAGGGGTCTGAGATCCTAAGTCTTTAGATTCCGTTGTTTCCATAGGCTCTACTTCTTGGCCATAGCAGTTTACTTTTCGAACTTCTTCACTTCCTAACTCTTTCAGAATTGCCTCTTGTACTCTCAGGGTAGTGGTTGGCGATTTACCATCTTCCTGACTTGGGGGAGTGCCTTCCACTGTCACATCCGATGGACTATCATCATGATCTCCAATCTCTTCCACATCATCATCTTGGGTATCATTGGGTTCCCCCATAGGACGGTTCATTTTTAGACAGTACTTGCTCTTGGACTGGGTGTTTTCTTCAGGACTAGATACATCACGTTTTTGAGAGCAGAGTTTATCAAGAAACCGAATACCAAGGATCTGGCCTGAAGACATCATCAAGTTTACATCCTCTTTCTTAACAGAAATCTTTGCAGTATACATGTAATTGAGAACCTCCTCAAAAATATCAGAACGAAGAAAATCTATTTCTATTACTGATGAACTATCAACTTCAAGTTTTTTAAAAAGCTTTTTGAAGTAGGTACTGCAGGCAGCAAGCACACACCTATGGGCTCTGAACTTAACATCTTCAACCACGATAGCGATGTCACAAAATTCTCCTTCCAGCCGTTGTTCATTCAATGTTTTCAGGAACACAGTTTTGTGATCATCATCATTATATTTAATGGTTTCAGACATACTGATGAAAAACTCCTGAAAATTAACAGGAAAACTGTGTAACTTCTATAAAGCAGTCTAAATCACAAACCCCAAGAGATTAACTCATTCCTATAATGAAAAAAACCCCAAAATTTTTGCATAAAATGACCACAAAAAAGCCTATTAAACTTCTAAAGCATTACTCTGAAACTGATTTTAAAATTGTGAATGCATAAAGGTCTTTCCTTAGGTTATAGAATTTACAATTATTCAAATCTTTATTCAGTTACACAAAATAGAAAACTTTCTCTTTAAAACTGCTGGGTAAATGTATGACCCAACTCATAAGCATTACTATAGCTAAAGGAAATGTTAACACTAAAAAAATGTGGAAGAAATACTTTAAATGAGTCAGCATGAAAAACTAAATACAAAATATCAAATATAAGCCTTACCATGAACAATGCAGGAAGTTTTCTAAGCAAATGATTATTAAATTATTCTCAGAATGGGCCACCTTCAGCCTGAAAGATGGGAAGACAGTAACATTTCAAGAAATTATTAGACTGATTCCAAAAATTTTGAGTTCTAAAACAAAGCATTTTAAATTGTTTAAAGTTAGATAAAATACACTGTTAAAATACCCAGTTATTTTTTCAGTGATACAACAGATAACTCCATATGATTACTTTCCTATGACTACTGCACTTCCCTGGTTCCACTTTCCTGCTACCTTGCACTAAATCTGAAGTACTGAGAAACCTCCCCAAGAATCACCACAGTTAAGACAGTAACCAACCCATCAAGAAGGTGATCAGTCTTCTGCTGAACCAGAGAGCTAAGCAAGCCTAGCAAAGGGTCTAGCAAGCAGACCAAGCATCCCAAAGGGCAGCAGACCAGGGACAGGGATGGATGCGCATCCAGGACCACGGAAAGAGAAAAGTGTACCAGATTTCCAAACTATGGAGACACCAGAAAACAGAAGGATAATGCAAGACACGTAGTTTCAAATTACTCAATCCCAAAAGACATCTAATTGTGCTGAAGCAGGAAACACAGCGGAGAGGAGGGAAATTTAATACAGGTTTGGAACAAATTCTGTGCCACCTGGCACAGATCTCCTGGCAATTTCTTCCTCAATTTATCCTTAACCATATATAGGAAATAGAAGCAGGTGCAGGTATGAAGACAGGTTTGCAACTCTTGGTGCTGTGTGTTTCACATGGTGTGAGAACACCTGGCTCCCTACAAGTATCTCTGCAGGTCTGGCACGTCCACTAAAGTGTCCCTGGCTACACAGAAAAATTTAAAAAAAAAAAAAGGTAAAAAAAAAGACAGCCAAAATTCTTTTTAGTCCTAAATAATCAAATTTTAAGATAGACAGATTCTGTAAATATTTGAAATATACAAAAGGAAGCAAAGCTGGAAAGCAATATTGCATAATTTATGGGCTGTCTGGGTCTGCTGGCCCAGGAACATGTATCAGTCCAGCACAACTATTTCAACGAGATCCTTTCAGTGTTCTTTGCAAGACGGGAAAATGCTTTTTTTTTAAGCAAGCAGCTTAATGTCGCTTCTAATAATCTAGCAGAAATTGCACCGTGCCGTTAAACAGTACGCAATTTAGCTGCTATTCTGCCGACACTAAGAACTAGTTATAATTTGCTGAAAACAGGGCTGCGGAGTACATAGGGGTGTGTAACTGGCGAAGAACAAAGTTAGTCCTTGGCGAATGGAGCAGGGCAGGCACTTGCCCAGAGCGTTTCCAGCTCTGATTTAAGAAAGCTCTGGTTACTTATTCCACTGGGCAATTCAGATTTATTCCTCCACACACTTTTTACACGGCCGCTACCTCCGCAAGGGCCGCGGGGAGATGCGATCGGGGCTGCGATTGCTCGGGACGCGCTCGGTGCCTCCCCGCGCCGGTTCTCGCGGCCGCCGTGCCCGTGACCGCGGAGGCGCACGCCCGCTCCACGCACCCGCGGGCGCGGCGCAGGCGGGTTCCCGGCGGGGACCAGCCCGGCCCCTGCCGCGCCGCCCGCGCTCCCGGCCCGGCGTCGGGGGCGCCCGCGAGCGCCAGGCGGCCGCTCTCCGGAGCGAGCCCGGCGCTCCCGCCGCGCCGCCTCACGGGGTTGCGCGGGGACGGCGTCCCGTTCCCTCTGTCCGTCCGTCCGTCCGTCCGTCCGTGCCTCCCTCTCTCCCTCCCCCGCCCCAACGGATCCCGCGCGGCTCCCGCAGCCTGGACGCGGCCGCACGCCCCTTTGTTGCGGCGGCCACGGCCGCCGCCGCGCGGGACCCGCGCGCCCCGGCGTGCGCATCCGCCGCTGGCCGCGTCGTCTTCCTCCTCCTCCTCCTCCTCCTCCCCCTCCCGCTGGCCCTCCCCTCGCCCGCGGGAGGCAGGCGCGCGGCGGCGCCGGGGCTGCTGGCGGCGGGCGCGCCCGCGGCAGCGCCATCTCACCCAGCGCGCGCTGCCGGGGCTGTAACGGCGGCGGCGAGCGGGGGAGGGATGGCAGAGGGAGGGGGAGCGGGAGGAGCAGGAAGGAGGGGGCGTGCGAGGGAGAGCGCGCGCGCGCGCGCAGCGCAACGGCGGCCGGGCCGCGGCGCGGGAGGGGGGTGCGGGGCGGGAAGGGGAAAGGGCCCGCGCTTACCTGCCGCCCGCCCGCCCGCCCGCGCGCGCGGAGCCGCGCTTCCCGGGGGAGCGCGGGGGGGCCTCCGCTGCCACTGCCACTGCCGCCGCGAGGGAGGGGGACCGGGGAAGGGAGGGGAAGGAGGGAGGGAGGGAATGGGGGGGAATTTGGGGAAGGGGTCCTGGGGGGGGGGAGGGGGGCCCTGCGCGCGTCTCTCCGGCCGTCACCGCCGCCTCCTGCACGAGCACTCCAGTGCGCGCGCGCGCGCGCGCTCGGGAGGGGGGGCGCGGGGGGGGGGGGTGCGTGCATGCGCGGTGCGAGCAGAGGGCGCGCCCGTGCCCGGGGAGCGCGGAGGAGGAGGAGGGGAGAGCGGGGCCTGCGGCGCGCCAATTCCCATCGCCCTTCCCCCTCTCCGGGGGACGCGCGGCGCGCCACCCCCGATCCTCCACCCGGGCGGCTCAGGCCGCGGAGGCGCGCGGGCCGCGGCCGTTCCCGCCGCGCCTGCGCCCGCCGCGTGTGCGAGCCCGGGGCGCGGGCACCGCCTCCCCCCGCCAGGCGGCGAGCGCGGCGCGGGCTCGGCCCCGAGCCGGGCGCGGCGGGAACGGCGCGGCCGTTGGGCGGTGCTGGGGGGCGCGCCCGCGCGCGCTCGCGGAGAGGCGGCGGGAGGTGCGGGAGCGATCCTGCCCCTGGTGTGTCCCTTGCCCGCCAGAGAGCGGGATAGCTCTGCCCACCCAAACGCGCCTGCTCTCCCTTGTGCAAATACTCCGGGGCGTTGGATTTTAGCAGGAGTAACGCGATCGCTAGGAACGAATAAAGGCTTTTACTGCCCTGCCCGTCTCCCGCGTCCGGTTTTCTCTCCAGAAGGCATCTCATGAGATGCTGCCCTATTGGCACAACTTTCCCTGGAATAATTAGTACATAAATAGAACTTTACAGTGTTCTGCTAGCGCGAAATGCAGCAGGTCTGCTTAGGGAAAAAAAAATCGCGTAAGTACTTGTGTTGGAAAGTACAGCGAATTAAAGAAGTCACTGGAATAGTGGAGTCATCTTCTGGGAGCAACAAATTGACCTTTTTTCATTGGGTTGACAGCTCCTTCCCCTTCCTGGGCTGTTTTCTGAGAGATTTCTGTGTAATGCACCAACATATGCAGTGAATTTTGGTCCGGCTAGATCGCTTTGTTTTGCTGGGTTTTCAAAAGAATTTTTTCCCCCACTCTCTTGTTAGATATAATGAAATTAATTCCCTATTTTACCTGGGCTTATTTTTGTAGTAACATTGGTGATTTACATTCAGAAAGCAGAAATGACTTTCTTAAATAGGACAAGAAGTAATGGGTTCAAACTGAGAGGGGATATTTGGGTTGAATATAGGGAAGACATTCTTCCTTGTGGGAGTGGTGAAGCACTGGAACAGGTTGCCCAGAGAAGCTGTGGGTCCCCCATTCCCAGAAGTGTTCAAGGCCAAGTTGGATGGGGCTCTGAGCAGCCTGGTCTAGTGGAAAGTGTCCCTGCCCAAGGCAGGGGTTGGAACCAGAAGATATTTAAGTTCCCTTCCAACCCTGACCGAAACCATTTGATAATTGCATTAAGTCTGTGAAGTATTTCTGAATCCTGTACAAGAACTCTTTCCACTGTGGAAGGAGCTTCCCTTTTACAATTTCACAACATGCTTTTTCTTTCTTCAACAGTGTCCCAAACACTCCTGCAATAACATTATTGCACCTGAGAAACACATAGCTGCTGGTTCACCGCACTACCCAGCAAATGACACCTCTTCATTTTGTTAACATTCTCTTTTCCTGCTCTGTCTGTATCCAACAGTGTGGATATGCCTAACTTTTAGGGACAGGTTCTGCTGTGAGAAATCAGAATAAATGCAGTAATGGAAAAAAGAACCCAGTACCCTACAAAAGGTATGGCTATCCACTTTTTCTCTCCACTTTTCTATGTCTTAGGCTGCTGCTGAATATGTGTTTCTATGTGTTTCAAATTCTATCATTAGTAGTGCCCACTGAGATACTAAAACAGGGGAAGCATAAGTTCAATATCCAGACTCAGTAACTATGGATTGTGGAGAATTAAAATAAATAAATAAATAAATAAATAAAATATTGTTACTATCTAACTGTGCGTGGTGGGTTAACTCTGGCTGGATGCCTGGTTCCCACCAAAGTCAGGGTCAGGTGAGCAGGGGAGAGAAAGGGCATTGAAAGACATATGTGTTGAGATACAAGGGCAGGGGGAGATCATTCACCACTTACTGCTATGGGCAAAACAGTCTCAACCTGAGGAAATAATTTTAATTTATTACCAGTCAAATCAAAGAATAATGAGAAATAAAAGCTGAATCTTAAAACACCTTCCCCCTGCCTCTTCCTTCTTCCCAGGCTTAATTTCACTCCCATTTTCTCTCCTCTCTTCCTTCTTCTTCCCACCAACTGCATGGGGGAATGTGAGCTGGGGTCAGACACATTGCCTCTCCTGCTCCTTCCTTCTCAGGGAGAGGATTCCTCGAATTCTTTCCTGTTCCAGCATGGGATCCCTTCCACAGGTGACAGCCCTTGATAAATATTTTTAACATGAGTGCTTCCGATGAGCTGCAGTTCTTCACAGACTGCTCCAGCATGGGACCCTTCCCATGGGATGCAGTCATTTAAGTACAGACAGGTCCAGTGTGGGTCCCTTAGAGGGTCACAAGTTCTGTCAGGAAACTGGCTCCAGTGTGGACTTCTCTCTCCATGGTTTTACAGCTGTCCAAAGACTGCTCAAGTGCAGGTTTCCCACAGGGTCACAGCTTCATTTGGGCATCTTCCAGTTCCAGCTGGGGGTTCTCCAGGGGCTGCAGGTGAATATTTGCTGCACCATGAACCTCCATGGGCTGCAGGATAACCAGCTTCCTCGCCATGGGCTGTCCCACAGGCTACAGGGGAATCTCTGCTCCAGTGCTGAGCAGCTCCTTCCCCTTCTTCACCTACCTTGGTGTCTGCACAGCTGCTTCCTTCATATACTCTGCCTCCTATCTCTCTCTTGCGCAGTTTTCCCCCCTACTTCTAAACTATGTTGTCCCAGAGATACTGCCACCCTCAATGATGGGCTCAGCCTTGGCCAGCAGTGGATGTGTCTTGGATTCTTCTGACATTGGTTCTGTCAGACACAGAGGAAGCTTCAGTGCTTTTCATAGAAGTCACCTCTGTTTTCCCCCCACTACCAAAAGCTTGTAGAGTACACAAGCTCTACACAAACCCGGTAGAGTATGTCATATTTTTCATTACATATAAATGTTGCACTAGGTTTTGGAAATAAGAGACGAAAGGTAAATGTCACAAAAATTCTGGATGGAAATACCTGGGATTGAAAATACGTATTATTGAAGGTGAAGCATAAGAATAAAACCCCTAGCATCTCCACTAGCATGTCTGTGGAGTAGTATGTGTAGTCATGTCAGTTGACAAAATCAAGTATTTTTTCAATTTACTGAAAACTTTTCTTCTGCAGAAAAAGTGTTTGAATCATGTATTTGGCTGAAACACTTTTCCTATTAAATTGTCCTGTACCCAACTAGCACAGATTAACATTTCGGCTTTGAAGCAGTTTTGCTGTTTTCCTATCTGATGAACTAGAGTGCAGTTGCTGTGGAGATGTTGAACCAACAGGCTGTTTCCAGACTGTTTGTATTGCAGGGATATCTGTAAAGGAAGAGTCCTTTGTAGGATGTGCTTGTTTTATTTAAAAAATTGTGTAAAAGGAGTGAAGAACGACAAGTGCCACTTTGTGTAACCATGCATGAGGCATGGAAGATGGCATGCAGGGAAGACTGAAGCTTTGCATCTCACACTTTCTAAGTGATAACCAGTGTAAAATATGTATTAAGTGTCAGTGGATTCCTGTGTGTTTGACATGATTAGGTTTGTAATGTCTGTGTGAGTTCCAAATGACAACAGAAACATCGTGATATTATGGCCAGTTTTCATGTGTTGAGATTGTACCTCAGCCTTGCAGAATTGACCATTGTACAAGGACACAGATTTTCCATGGGTCAGATTTCTTGTCAGGCTGAGTGCACAATAGAAAGTGAAGATACAAACCATTCAGGATTTGTGAAAGGGAATCATAGACCCTGTTAGTATATTCCCGTGTGTCAGCAAGGACCGCAAAGCCTCCTGAGAGTGTAAGTGAATGTGCTAGGACAGAGGAGGGAAGTCAGGGAGCAGATGCTCCTTGCAGTGTGTGTTTCCCATAGCAACCTGGCAAATTTCCCAGCAGAAATTTGTGAGTGAGTTAGCTATGCTTTCGCATCACTTACTCGAGCTTGTATTTTCAAGTATGTCCCACAGAAGAGGAAATTGTAGAGACAACGGGGGAGGAGCAGAGCATAGATGATGGAGGTTAGTGGCACAGCCCCTGGCTAAGCTGTACAAACAGGGATGGTGAGAGGCCATGCCACCCTCCAAATGACTTAACAGCACTTGGAGTTTGCATTTTGCACCTATGCTTGAAGGGACACAAGTCCCTTCCGAAGAACCTGATCTGTAAAATCTTACTTAATACTGTTGTATTCTAAGTAGAAAACCATTTTAATGATATACTTTTCTTACCAATTCATTCTACCACTACTGCTGTGGTGTGTTTATCTACAGTCATATATAATGATGTGTAGAAACACACGATCATCAAGAATTGTGGTAGGTAAAAAGATGTGGCCATGTGAACATGGCAGTTCACAACTCTGTGCATGCACAAGACATCCCATTGTCTAGTCAGGTCTAGCTGTATTTGCATAATTACACACACCCTATTACCATCCATGTTAATATCCTGTCTCTGTGTCCCATCCTTATTCCTCCTACCCCATTTATGGGGCACATAATTTTTCACATTTTGGGATTTGGACTCTATTTCTTTACTATTTTTATCTATTTCTCCCCTATACCTCACTTATCCTCCTATTTTTCCTTTTCTTTCTTTCTTTCTTTCTTTCTTTCTTTCTTTCTTTCTTTCTTTCTTTCTTTCTTTCTTTCTTTCTTTCTTTCTTTCTTTCTTTCTTTCTTTCTTTCTTTCTTTCTTTCTTTCTTTCTTTCTTTCTTTCTTTCTTTCTCTTTCATTGTCAATTACCTTACTCTTGGCCCAATTCTTGACTTTTCTGACATTCCTATTTGATTAGAACAAGGAATTAGGACAGTAAGTGAAGAGGGATGGATGCTGCTTTCCAATGCTGAGTCCCAGAAGTATCCCGAAATTTCACTTTCTCTTCCTTCCCCATAATGTTCTCTCTGTGTTTCCTTACTTTTGTGTCCTGGTCTTCCTACCTGATTCGGTTGCGATCCTGTATTCTGGTGCTGAAGCTAACAAAAGCTACAGGCAGAGACTTCAGAGAGTAGCAGTGTCTACTCTTATTCACAGCACTCAATGGAAAGAGAGCACTGACCAGATGTGAGAGGTCCCAGAGAAGAAAGAATGAGGGGGATATTTATTTATATATATATTATCATCATGGGTGAAGATGGTATTGAATGGGCAAAAGCCTAAAATTACACATTCATTCTTAACCTGGGTATTTCTTGGCCTTTAAGGGTGTAATATACAGGAGGAATAGAAAGCTTTTGGTGAATTAATTAATGCTCACTGGTGAAAACTTGTATCTGTGCTTGATTCTTGCCTGTACTGCAGACCTGCCAGCACTATAGCATATTGCTAAGAAACAGCTGTTCCACAAGTGTACAACAGCTTCCTCGTGCCTGATCTATCAAAAAATAACAAATTTATCATTCACAGGTCAGGTTTTACAGAGTATATGCACAACCCAGTCCTATATGGTAGTTTCAGCCATGTTTCATGTTTCTGTCAGAGTCTGCCAGTATGCAGTTAATAGGAGAAGATGCCATTATGTGAATTATTTATGCGCTGTCCAGTTTGTTTGTGTAAGTAGGGCATACAGATTTTTTTGGATGAATTATCTGCTGGCACAAGAATGAGCAGAGCAGAGCAATTTAACTCTTTTTTGAGCTGGAGTTGTGGTTACCGAAGTATCGTGAATCTTATCATGGTTATGCAAAAATGATTTTTATTCACATTTCAGTTTTAATGATAGAATTATTTAGAGTGGAAGAAACCTCTAAGATCACTGAGTCCTATTGTTAAGCCAACATGGCCAAGTCCACCACTAAACCATGTCTCTAATGCCTTTTAAATACCTCACATGTCTTTTAAATACCTCCAGGATGGTGATTCAGCCAGTTCCTTGGGCAGCCTCTTCCAATACTTGATGGCCCTTATACTGACGACATTTTTCCTAATGATAAAATCATTAGGACATGGCACAGTCTGCATTTTCTGAAAGGAGCCAAGCTTGCCAAATGCAAACAAGTGCTATTTACTGTGATGAATTTATTTCGTAAAAAACCCAAGCCTTTATCTTGTGTCTGAAAATTGGAAACTGTTCCTCATAATTATGGATAGACGGTAATTGAAAAATCAGTCATCTCACAGCTACAGCCCTTATCCCCTCCAACCCTATTCTTTGTCAACCTCTTGATTTTTTAAAGCAGTTAGATGTTTATTGTTTAGAGCAAGAACAACCCATTTGATTCACCATTGCTATATTTGTTAGTAAATACTCCATAAAAAAGCTAAAATCAATATCTAGTATGATAGTTTCACATCAGTGAATGGCCAGTATTCCTGCATTCATAAACCACACACAAAATGCCATCAGTAGAGAGGAATCAGGCTCCCCCTAGGAGACAGCTTGCTGCCTGCTTCACTAGCTCATTGCAGTTTCTTATCAGCTGTTTCCCCAAACAGTTTAGCATATTTTGACATTCATATCCTTAAAGAGATGTAGAAAATTTCATTTCAGTGAACAAGCTGTTTGGCTTTATGTGTGACATTTTATGTGAAGGCTATCGGGTTTACTGCACATTTGCTAATGACCATAGATTATTTTAAAAGTGTGAATTTTAGAATGGAGAGCACTTCTACTATTTTAGTTTGTACATTTCCAGCTTTCATCCCTTCCTCCAAAGAGATCAGAAAGATTTCATACTGTTCACACCAGCATTTTTAAATCTCACTATTGAATCTGAATATTTGCAGAAAGCACAGAAACAGTTTTATGATAATGAAAGTAGAATTCAGAAGTGAACTCATCTAACAGCTAAGTCCTTAAAGATCACTGGAATAACACATCACCAAAAAACCCCAAACCCACCATAACCACAGAAAACCATTTGAGCTGAAATGTACTCTGGCTAGAAGCAACAAAAAAATCTTCTGTGCACTGTTGAAACAATTAAATATAATTAAGTGTAACCCATTCAAGAACAAACAATATTTAGATAATGGAAGAAGTGTTTGATTAATTTTAAGGGAATAAATCAGCCTAGAAAGGTAAAATAGATATCCTGATATCATACAGCATTAAGGTACTAAGGTTTGGCTTTTCAGTTCCATGGATGAACACATGACCTTCACTGCCAGTTATTAAAGGTGCAGAAAAAGAAAGAATAACTTTGCTATCCATTTCTCTTCCCTGAAGTGACTTTTTTATATTAAAAGTGGCAGTAGATATCCAAGAGAAAGAATTAATTTTGTCTGTAATGTCAGTTATTTAAACTAGCTTCCTTCTAATGGCAGGAATACATACAGTAATAGCAAACACCGAGAGAGAGATTGAAGTTCTTCTGGTGCTTACTCTTGCTTATAACCTTTTCCTTTTCAAAGAACAAGCCTTACACATTGCCTTCAGGCAACTCTGAGATGTGACTCGTTTGCAGTAGCAATAAGACTGTTTTAGATATCACTTTTTGCTGATGTTTTTTGCTGCGTGGTTGTAGGAATGCTGCAGAAGGTGGAATTTTGTCTAGCAACCTCAAATTCAGAAAATAAACCAGAAGTAGGAAGGTGAAATCTAAGGTTGGACTGACACAGATCTAGTAAAGGCAAGAGCACTAGCTGTGGGTCCCCCTGTCTTAGGATGGTCTGAACATCCTGTGGTGAAGGACCAGTGTTTCTACAATGAATCCCAACTTTAGAACAGTGGCAGGTGGCAAAGTGCTCTTGCAATCTGCTTTACTTCTGCTACTGGTGGCAGCAAGCCTTGTTGTCCTGTCCAAAATTTTTTTCTGTATTTAATGTTTTGTAGACTGTAACAGATACCATAGCGTTAATCTCATAAATCTATAGTAGGTCTATACCTTTCCTAAAAGGCTGCATAACTTTTGCCCAAGAAAAAAAATTGGTATAGATATATAGATGATATACAGTTATATAGATATAGCTGGGTAAGCTGAAGCAGGTGTGCGTGGTTTTGGTTTGGACTCGTGATGGGTATCAGTTTCTCATTTCCTGTTGCAATACAGCACATTTCTGGTTCCCATGTTCTGAAGAGGATAAAAAATATTAAAAAGGGCTTCAAATTTATTTAGAGGGCTGTAGGAAGTGTTTTAGAGTGAGGGACTTCAGAACCACAAGTTTTTCAGCTTCCTCAACAAATATGCATTAGGACGACTTGATTACAAAGACTAAGACACTTAATGGAGAGAAAATACCAAGTGAATAAAGGGATCTTTGGTCCAAAGTCTTGAATTGTCTGTAGCTGGAAGCTGTGACCATGAAACCATTTAGATAAGCAATGATGCATACTTGATTTTTAAACAGAGGGAATGATTAACTGTTGGGATAAACTAGCAGGAAAACTAATGGAGTTTTCATCTCTCGAAATCCTCAAGTGAAAAAAATGGATGCCTTTCAAAGTTATCCTTAGTCACACTCTAGTTAATGGGCTCAAAGTAACAGCAGCAAGTCACATTGTGTCCTGTTTTATACAGGAGGTCAAATTAGATGGTTATAGTAGTTCTTTTTGGCTTGCCAGTCTGTGAAATACTGTGACTGCCAAAAGCCTGCCTTAAAAGAAAAGTAGTGCTTTGAAGTTAAGCACTCCATGGATAAAGAAGGAAGAATTAAGGTTACTTTAGTAATCTTCACTATGATCCTCTGTGTATTTGCATTATGATGCAGTCTTAACTGCTCAGTCGCTCGGATTACCAAAGCTCTAATCCTAAATTTCTAGAAATCAGACTATTCTTTCGCCTGAACTATAGAAGCAGGTTCTTCCCCTTTTATGTGGGTCACCCCTTAGCAAGGGATACAATGAACAAATAATTGTATAAAGGGCTGGCAGAAGGAAAAGCACTTTGAATCAATGTCAAGTTAATGAAAATACTTGGTCTTCAAGGAGAGAGGATACCCCACTAGGCCATCAAAATGCCTGTTCTGAAAGGCAGCACAGCTATGGAGAGGGCATGATCCTGCATATTAAGAACAATTTTTCTGTTCATGAATGCAGATATGGGACATTGGTCACTGTCCAGTTACAGAATACTGCAGGATTTCTGCAAGTGAGATTTTATTTCTCATATTTATGTGTATTACCAGAGGTGCATCCAAACATCTTGAGACTACCATAGGCCTGTTAGGAAAAGGAATGAAGCTGGGAAAAATTTCTGCCTAGCAGTTCGCTTGAGCTCATTATTCACACAGTCAGAAGGAATATTGCCCCTCCTTAGGGAAGCAGATGTGGGCCCATAATTTATAATGCAATGCATAGATAAAACCGGCTTATTGACTAACATTGATTTTTGAACACATCACTTCATATACAGAAAAAACCCCAACATTTAGGTTGAGAAGAATGCAAAGAACTATTAAATTATCTTTTAAACCCATTGAAAAATATCCTTCTCTATGGCTCTGTATTTTACAAAAAAATAGGAAATAAATTTATCAAATTAAACTAGAAGTGTAAGTACATTTTCTGGGGGGAGGGGAAAGAGGATTTTAAATTATAATGTCGCCAGCCTTTGTCTCATAGTAGTCTCAAGAACATTAAAAAGTTTTACATTAGAGTATGAAAGAAAAATATAAGCCTACATTTTGTTTTTGTTTTTGTTTGTTTGTTTGTTTTTAAATGTGCGCCTCTATTTTTCATTTCAGGAGTTTTTCAAATACCACAGTGTTCAGAGATCACATCCAAAAATCACTAAATACATAGAATGGCTCCCATTGATTTCCATGGGAGACACTGTCAAGGAGTGTTAAAGATAGGACTGAACACATCCTAGGTCTCTTCAGATGTAAGGGAATTTTATTCTGATAAATCCAAAGCTATTACTGTAAATCATCAGTCTCATTTCTTAGAAGGTGAAAAAAACCCCAGTTCTCTATTTAATTTAATGAGATTTTGGAAAAATGAAAATCCTGTGTTAGATTCAGTATAAGTATTATTATTGCCTTGTATCTTGTCTTAGGACTGGATTTTGCAAAAGCAGTATTTAATTTATTACTTCAATGTATTGAGTCTACTTGTATCCTCATGTGCTACAGAGTGTGAAAAACATGGAATGAAGAAAATGATTATATTGAATCCTATTTGTTTTACTGCTCAAAACAAAACCAATCCCCTGTCAACTAATCTGGATCTTCTTCCATGTTCCTTATTAGTGTAAGCTTCCTCTCTATATCATGCAGCTAGTTGTTTGCCCAAAAGAAAAGATATTCTGTTAGTATTTTTGGACCTCATGATACCTCAGTAGGAAGGGATGTTAACTGTTAGTTATGGGATTTGAGAGAAAATTTTACTGGTATGCAGATGTATAAAAACTGTAGATAAGAATGTTTTTCATCATCTCAGAAACACCTGAAAAAGCTTTACCTAAGATCAGAAATGATTGTCAAATTAACTGAAAACTGTAGATAGGATAGCTAAGGGAAAATTGTTGCCAGTCATTTACTTTATATATACCAGCCATTTCCCTTTAAATAATTTCCCGAATACATACAAATTAAGGGTTGTGACTTTGAAATCAAAAAACATTTCCAGAAGAAAAAGAGGTGTCAGTAAAGGATAAGAGATTTTAACCATGACCAATACATCTGTTGCGCAATCTTCAGCAAATTGCCTTGCCACAATTTTATAAATTGCTAAAAGATCAAAATATAAGTATATCAAAGCAATGATGTGCTGGAAACACTAACTTAACACAACTTAAGCAGCTCCTCACTTTTCTCCTCCTATTGTTTCTTGGCTACTCAGCATCTTCTGGAGGCTTGAAGAGTCCTTACTATTTGCTTCACTACAAAAAAACATATGCAGCTATGAGAATATAATATGTAGTGGCCAACAAAACAGTTCCCTCCACTGTCACTATGGACCATGGTGACAGATGTGACAGGTGCCCACAAGCAATGACATATACAATAGTTTAAGTTCTCCCTTCTTTGTGGAGACTTAGTAATTTTGCCTTTATAGAACTGCATCCTTTGTGTCAATTCAGACAAGGGTTGCCAGAATAGAGTATTCCAAGCAAAGGGACTAGGATTTGGAGAATTTTTTTTTTTGTTGTTATTGTGTTTATTTGGTTGTTTTTTGGTATGGTTCAGGTTTGGTTTTTTTTGTTTTTTTTTTTTTTTTTTTTTTTTTTTTTTTTTGTTGTCATTGGCTGTCTTGTTTTGTTCAAAAGTCTGGTATTACCAGAGCATACTTCACTTATTCCTTTTATTCATCTAGTTTCCTATGAAGTCTAGTGTCAAAACACATAATATTTTGGCTGTCTGAAGCTCAGATCTGCCTGTGTTTCTATATTGACTTTAAACACAGCACTCTTCAGTGCTGTTTCAGGGCATCCTAATAGCTGTAGGTTGGCTTTGCTACCATTGCAGAAGCTTGAAAAGAACCCAATACACTGTAGCTTGTAATGTTTATCCTATGGCAAAATAATCTGTCCTTGACTTCTGAGATAACGGCTTAGATCCATTCAATTAATGTACAAGATCCCCAGGGATAATGTGTGTTCTTAGGAACATGGGTAAACAAAATAAGAAATGTAAGGACTAGAACATAAAAAAGTATAGTGCAACAGGTATAACAAACACTTTCATTTGTAGTTTGCCTGCTGCAGCAAGAAGTTATAGCACTGATAAGTGCTTCTGGCTGAGGCAGGAAACCTATGGATTTTCCAAGCTGAAGAGATTGTATAAAAGTGGTTGGAAAATTGGAAAAAATCCATGGCATGTAGCTAGTGCATGCTAGAATGGTTACTTGATGTGGTGTGCTGCTGCTCCTAGTGCAATGTTGGACTTGGTCTGAGAACAGCATTCATTGTTCAGCCACAGGGTTGTCAAAATTTCTGCCAAAACAGGTTATTCTTACCAGTTTGTATGATCAAGATTCTTTCATCTGTTTGAGTGCCAGTACTGTGTGTGTGTGTGTGTGTTTTTCAAAGTGAATTCAACTGCACGACTTTGCAGCCACATTCGGGTCTGTGCTTCAATACTGTACAAGTTTCAGGAAGTACAGGAAGCATAGCTTGCAATAAATTACAGGCTTGTGTGAAATATTAGTCCCATGGAAATAAGTAGAAGTTTCATTTGCCTGGTTTGAACAATTTATGTTCTATAACTAGACTCTGTTAGAGTCTTTCACAGAGCACATATAAATATTTCCAGCAGCTGTGACTGCCAGATTACTTGGAGAAAGTGAACATTGCTCAGTCTCAGTAGGAAGAGATTAATAACAATCATGCCTTATGCTCATCCCAAACATTACTCATTCTGCTTTACCTCATACGTACTTGGGACTTTAATGCCCACTGACATCTCAGCCAAAACTGTGAATGATACAACTACAGCCTGTGGTGGTAATACAAGAAGTCTTTTTGCTTGAAATATGCTATGACTTTAAAATAATGTAGAGTTACATTAATCACTTATAGTATATTTGCAGCAGAATTTGCAAACTTACACTCTGATTACATTATGCATTGGCAACTTAACCAACCTGCATTTACCATTCCTGTATTTATTCACAGAATTCAAGGTGGATGGCTAAGCATTCATTTCTGTTTTCTATCTTCTGCAGTCTTCCTTCATGTTTTATTTTGATATGAAAGCAGTCAGGTGGTCTCATAAATGTGGAAGAGAAACAAATGCTAAAATAAGAACCTCTTCTTGGAAAACCCTAGAGGAGTTTCGCAGCTAAGTCAACCAACCATCCAACTATGATACCAATGAAGATACAGCAACTTCTCAAAAACCTCGCATAAATACCATAACAGACATGCACTGTTCAGGAACAATTCTTACAATCCCTTCTTGGTTCCAATATCTGTATGTAACATAAGAAAAATGGGGAAGGCATGGAGAGGATAGAGAACAATTTTTGTAACATTAACATAGTGGCTCTGCCTAATGTCTGCCAATTTACAGAAAATAATGTTGCCAGTCTGGATCATCCTTTAATGGTGGGTAGGTGAAGTCAACAGAAAGCCTAGAGTGCTTTAAAATAGATTCTGTCCTTTCATTGAGTTTTCCATCTCAGTTGTCATCACTCCTTATATCAAATGCAACAATCCATTGTGGATGTTCCTACCTGTTGGGGGGAGATACGTGCAAATAAACCATGTGTGTGGTACACTGCTACTGAATACTGACTCTCATTCTCATAGACAAAACATCATTTTCCACATGCTGGCCAGTGCTGTCCATCATTGTACCTCACTGAAAAGATAATTGGGGTTCTTTGTGCACATTTTAACATTTTAGATGTATTTTGTAACAGCAGCATTTTCCAGACTTTCTCTTGTGTTAATAAAAGGTATATTGTTATTAATAGAAGTAAACCTGAGTTCTTTTTGTCAGCCTTAGGTGCACGCACTTACAAGCTTTCACAGCTGTTAAAATGACAAGCAAGTTTCCATATCCATTTAAGCAAATCAAAGTTCTAGGATGACTCTTGTTTCAAATACACCCATATGAGATAAAGTGACTGTTTATTCTGACTTAAACCATTACACCATTCTGTGAACTTCTTCCATCAGTGCCTATGAAACCAGTCCTAGCATGCACTAGAAGTTTCTTAGGCCATAAGATTGGTGCCTTAACAGTACAAGCCCTGATTTCAAAGTTGTCTTTCAAACAGACTGAAACACAGCAGGAGTGAGAGTGAAATGACAGCAGCTATTAACTTCACCTCTTATATTGAGATAGATTCTGTAGTTGTCATTCATTTCAGTAGCAGAAACTTCACCTCTATTTAGACATGACTTCCACATGTATACATGTATCCACAAAAGATACCTGAAATCATCATTTCACTTTTAACCCATGTGGTGCCTTTCACACTTGGGATGGCAAATGCTTCTCAGGAGATATTGTAACACATATAATCCACACTTAGCTGTGTTGCAACTCTGTCCAAATCCAAATTTAAGGAAAAATAGGAGGGAATTTTTTGTTTGTTTTAGGATCGCCAAATATCAGTGTTATACAATTCTCAGGGATTCTCTTGCTAACATAATTGTCATCATGTTTCAGAAGAACCTGAGATAGCTTTTGTTGGCACTCTATCTTGAAAAGTTCGGGTGTAGCTGTGTATTAAAAAGAAAAGAAAAAGTAAATTGATTAGCTTAAGAGCATACAGCTTGGTAGGCTAATCACAGAATATTAGAATCACAGAATATCTTGCACTGAAAGGGACCCAGAGACATCACTGAAGTCCAACTCCTGGCCCTGCACAGGACCACCCCAAAACCCAAATGGTTTTTGAACTCTCTCAGGCTTGGTGCTATGACCACTTCCCTGGGAAGCTGTTCCAGTGCTCAACCACCCTCTGGGTGAAGATCCTGTCCCTCTGCTTCCCCTTGTGAGATGTAGACTGCAATGAGGTCTCCCCTCAGTTTTCTCTTGTCCAGACTGAACAAACCAAGTGACTTCAGCCTCATAAGGCTTCCCCTGGAGATCCTTCACCAGCTTCATGGCCCTCCTTTGGATGCTCCCTGCTAACTTTATGTCTTTTTCATATTGTGGTGCCCGAGACTGTGTGTGCATGTGATACTCAAGAAGGGGCTGCCAATGATCACAATATTTAAGTATTTCATGCACCACACAAGTCAGAGTATCTGTTAGAGCTTTGGATTGGTATGTTGTCTATTAGCCTACTACACTAAGTGTTAACAGTACTGTGTATGTTCACATGTTTTGCTGTGACATTTAAAGAGCTACATGATTATGTATTATCAATACAGAGGCTAAATATGTCATAACAGCCTTAGGCACTGCAGGATGCTTTGATTCAGCAATATTCTGTTGCCGTCCTCTAACACACTGTTAAAACTTTCTGCTTGCTCATTTTGCAGGAGCAATTTAACCATGAATTCTGTTCAGCTAATTTGCTCTTCCTGAACATACAGTATGTAGCTCACAGGAGTTTCACATAAGCAGTAACTCAAGAAAGATTTGGGTGATTTTTCCCTCTCAATAGATCACTAGTGCAGAAAGACCAGTGAGAGGATGTGACAGCTTTTACTTTCCAGTCTTCTTATTTTCAAATACTCTCAGCCTCTCTGAGACCACTTGATCTCACCTGACCCTTCTCTTATCTCCTGGGTACCTGGTATGTGGACCCTACAGAGCACTGTCTTTAATTTTGACTTACTGTTGTCTGTTGAATGTCTTTCTCCTATTCTCATGGCCCCTCCTGCTAAGATGTCAGTGACCTCCTTGTTGATGGATAATTATAACTGCCCACTACCTCATCCTTATAAGCTTATCTAAAAGCTCCCCACAAGGATGATTACTGAGTTTGTGTCTTCCCTGAATAAAGCTCTCTATGATCTTTGGCTCCATTCCACCTTGGTACAGTTTAGTTTCTTGCCTCATTAGCCCCCACCATCATGTCCTGTCACTAGTCCAGCCATTAAAACTCGCATCTTCATTTCTTAGTTTACCTTAGGCTTTCTCTTAGTCATTGTGGGACTATTTTGAGTTTGTTCTGGAAATTCTCTATAAACATGAATAAAGTGTTTCTCATGTCCTGCTTAAAAGTTCCCCTTTTAAAACACTTTATAATAGAAAAGCTGTGTGCACTGGGATCCTTTATCCCTCACATCCCTTTATATTCACCTAGGTGTCTTTACCCAGTTCTCTCTTGCATTACTTGTAAGCTGTTTAGTGGAAGAATCCACATTCTTGTTCTGTATGTGCTCAGTATCTTGCAAAATGAAGCCATGGACCGTGAGTAGGGGTTCAAGATAGTAGAGTAAAACAAACTATATACTGTACTGATGATGAACTTAATTTTTATTAGTTCCTCTCTTTTTTGCAGTGTGTCAGACTGAAATAAGTCAGCAAGCGTCATGGCAGATATACAACCTGTGTTCAATAAAACCTGTGTTTAATACACTGGCTTAAACCTAGAGGTGTGGTCAGGAGCATCTAGATTGTGTATTTACAGTTTCCCATGGAAGGAAAAAAAAAAAAGCAACAAAGTTAAGACATAATTGCCTCACTGTGACTTACCTTCATGTGGTAAAATAAACCTCACCAGTCTGGGCACTGGAAGATCTGTGGTGCTCATAGGCCTCACTTTTTGTTGCTGTAATTATGAGGCTGCTCTGATATTGTGGTTCTAATGATTTGTTTTGGTTTCTAGGGATTTTACTGCCAGATATTTGGTGGAAAAATCCTGTTTAAAGGAATATCGGTCTTCTGAAATAAAATTCTGAGGCAAGATCACACTTCAGGGAAATACTACATATATGGTTTTAGAGGGCAAGAGGGTTTTAAGAGATAGTTCAAGTTCCTCCTAACAGTGTAATGTATATGTTCTGCATAAAGTTTTCTAAAATCCCAAAAGGTTGTATCTAGAATTGAGAAGACTTTGCAGAGTTCTGTTTGCTGCCCCAACAAAACTTGCCACAACAGAATTCCTTTCTCTTTTCTCATCTGGCTTCAAGTCAGACTCCAAATCTTGTATCCAAACAAAAGTAAGATATCTAGCAAGTACTGTTCACAGATTTGGTTTTTTGAGTGTGAAAAGACAGTAATTTTTCTGTTCCAAATTACTTCTACTTTCAGTACAACCTGGTAAATCTGCTATACATCTGTTATTTGCTATAGCCTTCTTTTAGGGTTACCATCCTTCTGACCCATCTGGTGGGGTTACTTTGACTACTAGACCTCGGGGTATACAGACCTTCTTTTCCACATTCAATCTCTTTTTAGAGACAAATATTTATGTTTACCTGAGTGATATGGGCAGATGCTTTATTTCTTTCTAGGTCTGTCACAACTCTTTCCCTGTCTGGCACTGTAGAAAGGAATATGCATTCTTTAATTCTCACATTACATATTTTCATGTCTTGAGGCAACATCTCCCAATGAGATTTCCTCTCATGTGTTAGAATCTGTGCCTTCCCATTGCCACTGCCTTGCCTAATTCACTCGTACTGCCATAGGAAGAAAGATACGGAAAATAATATCAAATCAAAATGACAGGTTTCCCCATCATTCACTAAAGCTGATCTGAGAACTATCTTATAATTTTATTTCAAATGTAAAGAGAAAGGAGAAGTAAAGGAATTGCTGTTAATGTTTTGTTAGTCTTATCATCTGCAAAAACAAATTCTTGACAAGCCATGCTGATGACCAGCATAACATATAAAATGGTCATGTGGAAGAATCTATCTCCAAATGAGGGCAGATTGCTGTTGTGAAGTGGATGGGCATGTCTCTCCCAGTGAAGCAAAAATACAAATTGAGGAAAGGTACTGACCTTTTCACCTTTGCTGTATTGGAGCTAGGCACATGTTTCTTACTGTTGAAGTCACTCTTATGTGAATTTGAGAGGGTGTCTGTTTCTGCACATCAAATAACTGACCTCAGCCTAAAAGAAGTTCCTGTTAAGGATATTGAAGGAAATATTCAAATTATTCTGCATCAGTCATAAGATTAATTATACCTTAATATTTACAATGGGATACAATGAATAGAAACTGACAATTGTTTTCTGATGGCAATAATACTAACACACGCTGCATTTTTGAACTGCTCATCAGCCCCAGCAGCAGGGTCTGGAGAGCTAGGAATTTGTAAGGAATTTGTAAGGGATAGTTGTTGGAAAATGGATATAGACACATTGCAGCTATCATTTAATAAAAATAAAACCAGAAAATAGTAGAAGATGGCATTATATTTTATAGGTTTCAACTTCTTTTTGGGTAGTCATTTTATACATTTCTGTTCTGCTAACAGAAAGATTAATGCTTAGTCATATCCACAAAAGGGACTGGGACTCAGTAGATGGGTGTTTATAATGTGGAAAGATCCTAGCCCTGACTACCATCACAGCAGGGTCTGAGCAGCTGCAGGCACTGTCTAACAAGTAAGTTGGCATGAAGGAAGTTTCTCTGCCACCTTGCATAGATATGGATGCCCATGAAAATTTTTGTCTTCAAGGCAGTAGGAATATTGTAGTTGTAGGTTGAATCCAAAAGACTTGGTAAGGTGAGATCTTCAGGTCTTGTGACCTGTGTCACTGTTTTTTAGTACCAGGGAGATGACAGTAAAGCTCAACAGGAATTGTGGCTGCGGCTTCATCCCAGAGAAAATGATTGAGATGAAGCTGAAAGCTTTGTTAGAAAAAGGATGAGAGCTAAGGCGCCCATAATACATAACAGTGAGAAAGACTGCAGAACACCTGGGAGGGATATAGGAAGCAGAAGCAGAACCAGGAGAGGCAGGTTTCTCCCCTGTGCAGTTGTGGAACTTTTACAGTGTGACTGGGCGGGAAAGGCTGGCAAGGAGACTGCTGAAAACCAGCTCAAAAAGGCACCATCAGATCCAAAAGGTGCCATCAGACCCAGTGCTCTCAAATACCACATCTTCTCAGGACAATGGCTTGCCCTATCAGAAGCAAAGCCTGAATGGAATTACGACTTCTATCCATCAGTGTATTCCCAAAAGAAGCAAGAGGAAAATTCTGCTGTCTTTGTTTATTTTTTTCTTCCTCTATGAGAGAGAAATGGATGCAGAGACATCTATATTAGCAGGTCTTAGGTAATACTGTTGTCTCAAAAGATCATTATTTCTCTCTCCAGCAGCAAACTGTGCCAGAGGTGGGTGAGTTTTAATTGTTGGTGCCAACACAATGTGCATCAATTTTGACAAAAGCTTTACCAATTGACTTACAACAAATCTATTTGCCAGAGTAGCTGAGCACGCAAGACTTCTTTGACCAAGCAGATAATTTAAGATGAACATCATTATCTAATTATGTACAGTTGAAATCAGATCACTTGGGAGTCTCAGAAATAGCTGCTTTGCATAATTTCATGTAGGTACAGAGATATTACTGGTTTAGTGTTGAAATACTTCAATCTTGTTCACACAATTTGTAGTTTCATGCCTGTTTAAGAGGGGGAAAGTGCAAATGCAAATATTACTGCATAATGAAATCCCTTGAAATCTTCATTCATGACTGAGCCATCAGCATTATCTTCACAGCAACTTTGCAGGCATTGGATATAGACTCTTTTCCCTAGTTTCTCCCTGGCACACATTAAAAATATCATCAAATAACAACAGAATTGTTGGTATCTAAAGACATGATTAGAGATAAGGTTTAGTATTATATAACCTGAGGACATGCTGTGGAATTTAGCAACATTATAGGGATGGCCTTTTCTGTTCTTATCTCTGTTCATCAAGGTCTTAAAGTAATAGCATATAAAGGTGAAATATGCTTGTTTCAGATGGTGGATGGATATTAGTCCATCACTATTTTTACTCCTTTTGGAGACAACAGTGCTAGTAATTTATGACAGCAATGAACCCTAAGAGTACATTTTACAGGATACATGCTAACAGAAGAGATATGTTGTCTTGCATATTTGAACTTTTTGTTACACCTGTGGTACATTTTGTCTGATTTATTTTTTTATCAAGCATCACTTAGAGAAATAGGTTGTGTTACCAGAAGTTCCACATTAGCACTATCTGCCCCACCCCATTTTCCTAAATAGAAATCCCAAGATTTCTACAAAACCCACATAGTTATTGGTTGTTCTGTTTCACCATCTGCTTCATCACAGGTCCCTTATTTTACTTGCATATAACTGGAGGTTTTCTTTTTTCCACGTGTTCATTCTCTTATAAGTAGCCACAAGGCTTTTCTTCCCCTTTGCAGCCATTGTTTTTGCCTTAAAGAAGTACAACATTAAGGCTGTCAACACAGAATTGAGTTTGACATGATAGCAAAGGTTTTACTGAGATTCTTGCATAAGATTTAGCTTTCTTGATCCTGAACTATTACCAATTACCTTGTCTTTCAGTCACATCATCTTCCCCAGGCTCAAAAATAGGTTCCATCATACATAGTGAAGGAATTAATTTTGCTACCATAGCATGTCAATAATACTGATGCTTTTGATGGAATTTTGATATGGCTATTGGTGGGATCTTTTCACATCACCATGAAAAGCATGTTTAAAAAACAAATAAACAAACCAACAATCAAACAACCAAAACCAAAACCAAAACAAACAAACAAACAAACAAACAAAAAAACCCAACAAATCAGCAACTTGTTCCGAATCACTAGAGGAATGGGGATTAGCCTGCAAGATGTGGCTTCCTTGACACTGCAGGGTTAATTTTCGATAGGAGATTAATGTACTTCACTGGAGAAACTGGAAACAGCTTCCCACACTGTACATATATTTCTGGAAAAACAAGGACATATAATGATAAAATTTGGGTAGGGAGGACAACTGGTCCTACTGTTGTCGCAACATCCATTAGCTTTAATTGCTGGGGTGATTGATGTACTTGACAACACGGAACATACAGGGTGCCAGCCAAAGATTTCTGTCGCCCACAAGGCTATGGCAGAGCCTGTGCTTTGCCTGCCTCTCTTCTGCTATGCCATCCTTCTCCTGCAGCATTAAATGCACTGAAGGAGAGTTTAGTAGCATGACTGAATAAGTGGTGTTGATGCACCATTTCAGTGCAAATGCACCAACGCATGTAACCAGTGAGCTGACACCTGACTTGCTCAGCCTGTGTGACAGCAGCCTGGCTCATGTGGATCAGAACATTTCACTGTATTCCTACAGTTTATGTAAGGGACATGAGTACTAGAATGGGAGGAAACACTCCTGTTCCTCAGCACTTACTCTGAGCAGATCGGGTAGAATCCAGCTCCAGTTCAGACACTACAAGGCTGGGCCCCAGTGAAGATGCCCATTAAAAATGGTCATGGGCATTTTTATCAGCAGAAATAAAACTGGCAGTTTATTCCAGAACAGTTTAGCAATCTTGTTACCTCTTTATTCTCATACACTAACAAATTTCACATTTCCTGGGGATGTCTCAATTTTGCCTTCATATAGAAGTCCTGGTGTGGTAATGCACATGACAGAACTGTTTCTACTAAACAGTACTGCAGCTGTAAAGATACACAAGTTCCTTGAAGAGAAGCAATACTAATGTTACTTTCAATCAGTTGGACAGAAATATGGGCTGGCAGAATCCACATTCCTGGGGAAGATCACAGCAAGGCAGTGTAAAAGAAGATTGGATGCACACCATGAGCTGCAATGATTTACACAGAAAAGTGGAGTGAAAGAAGTAGGGTCTTTGTTAAAAGAGTGGAGTCAGAAGGACTTAAGAGAACACAGAGAGGAGGACAGGATTGAGACAAAAAAATGGGGAATGTGTCTGAAAAGAGGACAAGTCATGGAGGACAACAGAAAAGTACTGGTCCTGAGGCTGAGCCTGGAGAAGAGCTGCTGTGTTATCTCTTGTGAGAGAAAACAGTCTGGCCTCTGGAGTGGGGAGAGCAGTTCTAGATAATGTTGACAACATGGTCTTAGATGTGAAATCGAGACTTGGTGGGGACCATAGCAGACATTTTTACCATGAGAGCAGCTAAAAGTTTAGGAAATAAAAATGATAATGTGAGGAGAAAGATCCCTTGGGATGCAATCATGAGGATGTGTTGAGGCTCTCAGGAGCTGAAGTAGACAAAATACTTCCATGGCTGTGAAAAGGGCAAGTTGAGAACAAAGAGGAAGTACAGAGGCTGGTAATAGTAATTCTGCTTGTTAATTCTGCATGTTAATTATGTTCTTCTTGGAAAATATGGGCAGGAGCCCATGCAGAAAGAAGTAGAAGCAACAAGCAGAACATAGATTGTCTTCTTGGGGGAGTGTGATTTACTTAAAAGAAGAGTGAAGTTTAATATTGTTAGAGTTTATTGTACTAAAGGCAAGCTATCTGCAGCTTTTCCATCATGTGTGCTTTTCAGTGACAGGTCAGAAAGGGGAGCAGAGAAAGTAGAGATGGGGTTTGAAAGGTCTGAAAGCAGATGACAACTCATCAAAGCTAATGGACCAGAAAACATGAAAAGTTCGGGTGTCAATGAGAGGGAAAATGAACAAATGTTGAAAGAGATCAGATGAAGGTTGAAGAGAGAGAAAATGGCTATAAAAAATATCAGAGAGTGCTGCTTGATAAAATCACTCACAGGAAAGACACCAGTGATGAAAAGAATGAACCAAAACTGAAATTTGTAGAGAGATAGGGAAGCAAATAAATACTCACTAAAGGGTTGGATTTATCATCATTTTAGGAGTTGAAGTGGTTATGGATGAGTGGGGAGGACTGCAGGACAGAGAATTAGCAAGACTTTAAAGAAGGTTGATAGGTGGCAATAAGATGTAGGAGCAAAACAAATAGAAAGAGAAGCATCAGATGTAGGTTACTCAAAAATTGGGAGAAAAGTTGGAAGAAGAAAAGATGCAGAGAGAAGCCTGACAGATCAAACACAGGTGGGTTAAGTTGGAGAATATGAAAATAAGCAAGAAGGGACAAAAATGATTTAAAATAACTGGGAAGTGGTGGAATAACTATTACAGTCTGTCTTCCCAGAGTATGCAGAAGTGTCCTCATCAAAAATAAAACATATCATACAGGTATTCAGGTCAGTCATTTATTTCTATGGTATCAGGCCACATGTTGCAGTATTTTTGTGTTGTTACCTTTTATAGAATGATGTGACAAAAAGTACCTGTACTGACACCAGTTACATGTCAATCACCAGGTTGCATTTTGAATGGAAAGAAAAAAACAAAAAAAAATCTATTGTTTAATGGATATTCAAGAATGATTCCATCAAAATACTATTAGAACAAATAATGTTCTGTGGAAATATGTGTGTGTGTTAGTCCGGTATCTTAGGATTTAGGAGCTCTAAAGATGACTAGTTACACTGTCACCACCTCTGGGTATATAAAATGATTCACATCTGTCTAAGTTGCATATTGATTGGAGATTGGACAGCAGGAATATAAATGCCTTTAGAAGCCTTCATATGCCAAATGCATGAACTGTTTGGCCAGAAAGCCAATATATCTGAGAAGTAGCCCCCTAAATCCACTGAGAAAGGATGTCCGAGTTAGAAACAGTAGTGATTTAAGGAAATATTATATTAGATGGACTATTCTTACCAGAAAAAGCTTTGAAAGATTTTTATTATTTGCTTTGTATACTCAGATATATTGCTTTAATTTGCTTCTTTGCATTTTTGCATATGGTACACCCTTCCCTGAGCCCTGTAATGTGCTTTGTCTAATCTTGTATCTTTTATACTATAGCCACCCAGGATTATCTGCCAAATAACACATGCCCAGTACTTTACATGTGCACTGTAAGGCAAGGTTTGTGTGGAAACACACCCTCTGGGTTGTAATTCAGGCAGCTCCAAAACTGCATATATTCTGGGATCTACTTTTTTCCAGTTCCTATTAGTTGACATTGCCCAAGTTTCATTATGCACAGAAGTTAAGAGACATGGTGCACCTCACCACAGCAGCCAGCAAAGATACTTCTAGAAAATGGAAAAGAAATTCCTAGTTACCTCTGGACAAAAAACCCCACCCCACCCAAGAATAAAAGGTTTGTAATTTTTGTCTGGAGAAAGTACAGCTGGTAGACTGTAGAGATAAAAATCTAATGTATTTAAAAATGAAAAAAATTCCAGTGTCAGAACTCTTTCTCATTTTTCATTTCCCTTTTGTGTCACTGTAGTCATGCTAAAAGACAAGCCATTAATATTACTTACAGTGAGCAATGGTCATTTCAGCTGCAAGGGTGAGGTCACTGATTTATGGAGGTTATAGCTGAATTTAGGAACATGAGATGATGGAATAAAGTTGACTGACTGTTTTTGTGTAATGTGAGCATATTGGTTTCCCTTTTAACAAGGATTTTTGAAATTCTGCTCCAGAAGCCTTTACAGGAACCATTGGTACCAGCTGAGGAGAAGGACTGATGTTGAATAGGAGTCAGAAAAAAGGGTGGAGGGGGAAACAAATTGCATAAACCAGACTAATGTACAGTCTGAAAAGGGGCTAACAGTATTCCAATAATATGGTTACAGTTAGTGAATACAGAAACTTATGGAGAATATTTTTATGGAAAAACTAACAACAGTGTGCCCCATTGTTTATCTATATGTAAATCTTTGAGATGGAACTAAAAGATGAATAAGTAGTAATAATAATTTTAAGTATGATCAAGTTTTAATTAGGAAGGCTGGTATTTTGTGTTGTTCTGAGGCACTGGAGCAGCTATGGGCAGACTCTTTGCTGATGCGACATAACATTAGTGACAAAAGACCTAGCAGACCACTATTTGCAGTGTAAGATTGATATAGACTTTGGAATCTATAGATTTGAGAAAAGTGCTTAATTTTCTTTCTTTAAAAATAACATAAGCAATGGAAATTAGTGTTTCTCACAGCTGTCCACTTGTCCCATAGTCCATCCATAGTACCTCAAACCACCACTGTATCCTTGCGATCTATATAGGACTGCAGATCTCAGCATTGCCTCAGGCATGTCACAAAACTTTAACGACTAGGAGACATTATTAAAAATAATGATTTAATTCCTAGTTCTGAAGAATCTCGATGATTATTGTTCCTGTGTAAAAAGGAAAATGCATTTCTTTATCTCATCCTTATTACCTGTGAGGAGGGAAGATGTAAAGGTGAATCTTGTATGTAAATGGGTTTTCTGATCTGAACTGACGGAACTATTTTGGAGTAAAACAAGAAACCTGCAGCAAGACTTGCCAGTGTGATTGACAAACTGAAGCCTAACTCAATGTTCAATTTATATGCCATGAAGAACGATTTATGAGGAAATATCATTTTAGCAGATACAAACTGTTGTACAGATGAAGCACACCATCTCACCAGCTGTCTACATCTGCTCTTGGAAGAAATAAGGCTAAGCTGTTAAACCCTTGCTTTGATCTAGTATATGGATTTAGAAACTAATTAAATGTGGGGGTTTTTTTAATATTTGCTTGAGGACAGAAACACCATTACTTGCCATTTGTGATGAGGCAGCCTTAAAAAACTTAGGGGACATAAATGTTAAGGGATTCCAAGCAGCCTTAAAATGTCAGTGTGATGTATTCACTCTTTCTGTATGTGTAATGGTCAGTGTTGCTGTGATCACTTGCTATGCCCATTCTTGCCTGGTGTGCAAAGCCCTTACCACAGTGGTGCAGAGCATTCAGTTCTCTCAGGACTGAAGCTGGGATTCCAGCTGTAGCAAGTCAGATGTCTCCCGTGGTGGTGTCTGTATTGGCAATGCTGCCTGCAAGTAATACACTCTCTGATGGTTTGTTATCCAGGCTGGTTTATGTCAAGAAGCCAAAGACCAACAAGAAATGAGAAGAGACAGAGACAAAGGATGGTTGGTAGAAACAGGCAGGTGCTCTTTATTTCATGTGGCACAGCATTAGGCAGACAACCCAAGAAACAGTTTCTAACAAAAGCCAAAGCTATCATTTCTAGGAACCATGCCCCAGACAAGGCTCTACTACCAGCAGTGGCACTGCGATGTCCTTGCCTGTCCACTCTCATCTCCTCATAGTTTATATGCACTTAGGCAGTATCTTAGTGGTGAGTGTCCTTTCCAAGGAGACTAACTTCTTATAATGCAATATCTTTAGACAGTGTACATACTGTGCAGGATCTCCAGAATACAATCTCCTCAAGCCATGCTAAAATATAATGCTAACTCTGGAGAGAAGGCTGTGCGATGGCCTCATGTCTCTCTGAGGTAATACAATGCTGTTTCTTAGCTGACAACATGAGGGGCACCTGAGGGAGGATAAATATGGCTTCAGAGTCTATTTTTAAACTCCTGATGCAGTAGTGAGGACCTGATGTGCCATTGGCCAAGACAGGGTGAGGACCTCCTCCATCCCTGACCGCCGCTGGGCATCAGCAGCACCAGAGAGCTGAGTCTACTGTCACTCAGGGGGATGAGAACAGAGATGGTCTTGGACTAGGAGGAGGAGAGGGCCATCAAAGATCACAACAGACCGCCAGCTTTCCATCGGTCATTAGGCGAGAGGTAACAATGGCAGCGGTGTGGGGAGGGGTTACATCGTTAGCACTCCGGGTTTAAAGGCATGAAGAATGGCTGGTGGATGGAAGATGTTTTGGAGACTAAGGGCAAAGCTTTAAAAGCCTTGGGATATTACTTTTAATTATTATCTACATGTTATTCTCTCTATATATACTATTTTCTTTCTAAATTATGAAAATAAACATTTATTAACAAGTCACTGGGTCAAATCCTGCTCTCCACTGAAGGCAAATCCATTGACTTCAATGGGAGGGAGTCCCGTGTAAACAACGAAGGGCAAATTTGGCCCTTTATGTCCTGAAAAGTCCGCTTGTACCCATTGTCTTTCAATCCTGCAAGGAAATAAAGATTGAAGGGTGAACTAATTTTTAACTGAAATTAGTTACAAATTTCTGAACTACATTTCTCTTAAACTACCAGGGGAGTGTCAGTGAGATATGGCAAAGGAGAAAAAAAAAAAAAAAACAGAAAAAAGTGGAACCAGTAAGTAATACTGCTTTGAAGGGAATTTTATCCATGTTTCAGAGTCAGAGTGGATCTGGATCAAGTGCAACTGGCCTTTACTTTCTAAGCAACAACAAAATCCTTCATTTAGCTTTGGTGAAATGTTACAAAACCAGAGAAAACAGAAGGAACCAAACAGTCCTTTTCCTTCACAAACATCATATGCCCAAAGGTGAACACTGTCATCCCTTTGGATTCTCCACTAACTCCCACTGTCTGCACAGTGCAGCATCAGCCACTGAAGACAAAACACATCTACTGTGCACATGAGTAAAACCTGTGGTTGGCTTACAAACATAACATTTTGGTGTTTTGAATACTAAAGACCACTAGGTGCTTTTAGACACAGAACAATACGATTTCAGATGCATTTACCACTTTTATTTCACTATGCAGAAACATACATTCACCATGTGTTGTGATGCAGCTGACAGTGTAATGGACGCTATCCCTTCTGTGGATTTTAGAGCGGGACACTAGTGACTTTTCAGTGGACGTTCTGTACAGGTTAAGGCTTGACTCAGAACTAGATAGTAAATGCTGACCAGATTCTCAAACAGATTTTTTTTTCCTCTGAGAACAAAAGGGAAATCAATAGAAAACCATCTTGGTTATTTCAGATTAATAATTTTCTAAAGCTGCAAACTAAGTAAAATACAGATTTTTTTTTCTCCAAAATAACTACATATAATTTACAAGGTTAGGATCTGTGAAGGGTGACTGGAAGCTGACTCTGAACAATGCTGACAAAAATCATTAAAGTTAATATACTAAAATCATTACTACCTCATAAGGTATTCAGTCAGGTATACAAAGCACACTTTGTAAGCATTTATATGTTTTGATAAGAGTAAAGATTCATCATTGTTTATCGGGCAGTAATAAAACCAGATGAAACAAATATAAGATTCAAGTTGTTTACTGAATAAACTGTGTTATTGGCACATCTAATGTGTGGTAAAACATTATACACAGTACCTATACAGCTTCTAGTATTTTGGGGGTAATCTTCATTTACAATATCTGTAAACAAAAGGCTTGCCACCTAACAAATTTTAATTTGTTTAGACTTTCAGAAACTGTGAAAGGCATGAACTGTTTATGTGTTACATGAGATCACTGTTTATATTGTTTATGAACGTGCAGGTAAAGCTGAAAACTTAGACATTTTAAGAAAATTAAAAATGCTGCTTTTCTGTAATTTTATTGTTGCTTCATGCAATATTGTTTAACTGCTGCTGATTCAGATTGCTTTCTATGGGAAGGTATCTCTGCCAGTTTCTTTATTAACGGTCAAGATCAATTCTTCTGTACTGAAATTTTCCATAGACAGATACAAGTCAGTCAGGTTGGAACTGAGACTCCATATAGGCTCTCGTATTCCTACTGGTCTGCATGTCTGGATTCATATGCATTCTAGATTATTCCTGCAGAAAAGAGAACTCAGTTAATTATTCAAAGCAACTACTCTCTTGCAAAAGAGATTTTGTCAATTTGCTCATATTAGAAAAGCTGTTTGAAAATGGCATCGTCCCAGTATAAGCAACTTGGACCAAATCCAAAGTCCACTGATGACATTGGAAAGAATTAATGACATCAATAGACTTTTAAGCAAGCCACACTGAGCTGTCTCTGAAACAATTAGCAGAATATCACAAGAATCACAGCTACTCACTCCTTAGTGACTGGTTCCATCTTCCAAATAAATAACTGACACTGAAATTCAGTTTTCTTTAGGGTCTGTATATCCAAAAGCAGGAGAGCCAAAGAGCTTCAAAAGGTGCTGTGTATTATGCTCTGTTACTTACAGCAAGTGCTAGGGAATACATATTTTTTAAGAATAAAATGCTGCTATCGATTCAACAAATCCGACAAGCAGCTTTTTCTTCCCCTTCTTCATACAGCATTCAAAGCAATTTGTGCAATGGTGCTGGCATTAAGAGCTTTTGCATAGCAGGTTAGTATGCATGACATGTTTCTGCACACAGAATAAATATAGGAATATTGAGACGTCTGTTTAGCCAGCCACTGTTGGAGAGCATGCCTTTACTGAGAAAAAGCTAGACACAAGGAAAGCTGCATTATCATCTCATCCTGATAGAAAATGCTGCTTTAAAACATTAAATGTTCTTTCAAGTACAAGAAAGCCAAGACACCCAAATACCGACAAACTAATTCACTGCATTTAAAAGCAAGTTGGACCACATCTTTGCAAGTTGGGAATTGAAGCGTAATTTTTAACATATCTGCACAAGACAGTTAGAAAGCAGCTGTAGGTTTTTCCCTTGGCATTTTTAAACCAAAATGCACACCTTTAAGAACAAATTGGTTTTGTTCTTAAATGACACAAAAGCAGACAACAGATTTTTGATGACTTCGAAAGTAGAAAATCAGACTATAACAAAGCATGGACAATGAGGACTTTTCAGAGAGCTAATAAAAGCAAATGAGTAGATTCTCTTTCTCCAGCTGGCACTGTTTAATGAAGGCAGACATCTAGAGCTGAATGTGGTTTACTTGCAAATAGCAGAACTGATAAGCAGCAACTTGAAAATGCCAGTGAGAGAAAGTGAAGAGTTAAAGGTGAAATATGGTAGGAAAATAACATCTGCAACATGCCAGCCCATTAAATGCCTAGGAAAATCATCTGGCCTCTTACCTGTGGTCAATCCTCCCCATCTTCTGGTGTGATTTCTGTCTCTTTATGTACCACTACTTTGGTCACTGACATGTCAGGGTGCTGCTCTTTGGCTTCTTTAATTGCCTGAGCCAGCGCCTATCCCAAGGAAACCACAGAAGGGCAAAAACAAAAAGGAGGTGGAACATGCATGATCAATAGCAGGGTGGAGAGATTCATGACATATTACACAATTTACAAATGAGGAAAATGATTAAAATATGAATTATACCATCACTGATTTAACTACTATTCCAGCTTAATTTAAGGCATGCCAGTATGAATAATATCTGTCAAAGCAATGTTTAGAAATGTTCTCTTTGGCAGTCTTCAGGGTAGCCTTTTTAGCAGTTTGTAGATTTTACCTGATCATGGTCAATATCTGCATCTCCTGTGATGACTATTCGCTTTTCAATTCTTGTCTCTGATATGCCTCCTTTCACAGTCTAGATGGGAGGGACAGAAATGCATGTCAGTAACTTACTTTACAGTGCTGCTACACATCCCCAGAATGATCAGTGCAAGAACCCTCTCATGACTGAACCGAAATAGCTCAAACAGCTTGTGCAGAGGTGACAACCCTGGACTGAAAGTGAGCAGTTCTGAAGTTGGCCTGAATGTTCTGAATGGACTAATGACCTCCAGATGTCCTTTCAACACAGTTAATTTTGCAATTCTAGTTAATCTGCACATGCATTGAAAGACGTTTGTATGTAAAAAATGGCAAACTTGGCCCATGAAAAATAGAATGGGAACACAAACAGCCCACGTTCAGACCTAATTTAAGTCCAGCTGCTTGCTTCAGAATGGTGTACGGGATGGTACAGCCTTTGTATGGCTCATCCACTAATGGGGGAACTTCACTGCAGAAAGATGAAATCCTGTTCTCAGCGAAAACTGGCAGGAGAGCTGACACAGCACTAAGGGTTTCTACCTGGGGAGGAAGTGTTTTTTAAATGTTGCCTTAGAACCCGGAAGACACAGTGTGGCTTGTTCGTGCAGATGAGCTCTCAGTCTGGCTGAGGGCAAGCTCCTCGGTGTACCACTCAGAAACACAGCCAAGGTGTTGGAGCTGACTGAATGTCCTGTTATGGCTACAGGATACAGATTCACTGTGTGCTTTCAACACCATGCAGCACTAATATCTCAGGGCTGAAAGGCATAGTCATGTCAATGAAGCCTCATGTTCAGACAAGTTATTCGTTCCAGGCTACCATTTGATGCCAATGTGGTTATACTCTTTCCAGTTCCAGGTAGTATTTGCAGCTAAATCAAGTGTCTCTGTACAGCAAGGTTTTGTGCTTGCATAGACAAACTCTAAGAGTTTAGGATTTGTGTAAAGTCGTTGATGATAATCAAATCAGCATAGCCAAAGACAGGTGGATAAAAACAAGTATTTATGGCAAATTTACAACATTTTATCAAGAGAGTATCAGAATATGTTCCCTTTTTGAAATAAATCATAGAACCAAAGCTAAACAGCATACACCTGGTGAAAAAGGAGCTCCCTGTTTTCTGAGCACTCACTTTGGTGATATGTGTAGTAGTTGTAGTGCTGGTGGTTTCAGATGTGATAGTTTGTGCACTCATCAATACACCTGGTTCAGAGTCAGCACCACAATCCACCTAGAAGCAAGAAGAGAAAAACCACCACTGAATAAATGCTCCTGAGCACAGGGAGGCAAGAACTGAATGGTTAAACTTCCCTCTATTTCTACAGTTCTTCATAAAGTGAGTATCTTGTGGGGACAACTGCTAGTGTGCTACTGACCATGTGTCAGTATTTCTCTGTGCCTCTGGAGGCTGTCCTTCTGCTTTGGAAGCCCATATGAGCTTAAAGATGGCACTTTTAAATCTGTAGTTTCATCAATGTTCTCGAAAGACCCTGTACTAGGATGTGAGCGTGACCCTTAGGTAAGTTATTCTTATGTATATCCTTATGTTAATATTCAATGCTTGAACAACTTAGAAAAGTTTGTACTAAAACATACATTTAAAGATGGGTGAAGAAATGGGTTCCTTAAAGGCACATTAAATTAGGCCATGTCTTTTGCAGAACTTCTTACCTGAGAAGACTCATATGTAATGGTTTTTGTTTCTGTATGGACTACTGGCACTTCCTTTGTTGAAATTTCAAGGGTTTCCCCACCAGCTGGAACACTGCTGAAACTTATAGTCTCAGTCTTCACAACTGGCGACTGCATGAACAAAAAAGAAGGAAATGGAACATTTAGCAAAGCTGATGGATTTTTCAGAAAAATTTTCTTTTGCTTGGGGCAAAGAAAGAATAACTAATGCAAATAACTAATGCAAATAACTAAGAATAACTAGTGCTCTGCTTTTTTAAAAAAACAAACTCATTTCAATACAGTGGTACACTCATGTAATGCTGGTGATATTTAGCACTTCCCTGGATTTTATGAAAACAAAGTCCAAAACATTCTAAATACTACAAGAGGCAATGGTCACAACTTGAAAAACAGGAGGTTCCCTGTGAACATGGGGAAAATCTTTTTCACTGTGAGAGTGACTGAACATTGGCACAGCTTGCCCAAGGATATTGTGGGGTGTCCTTTCTTGAAGATACTCAAAAGAAGCTCTCAGGACTTGGTCCTGGGCAGCAACTCACTCTGGATGTCCCTGCCTGATCAGGGGATTGGAGCAGATGACCTCCAGAAGGCCCTTCCAGCCTCAACTGCTCTGAGAATCTGTGATTCTACATTTTCTTAAAATGACATTTTCTTGAAATGAATTTTCTTAAAATTAATTTTGTCCAGGCTTAGTCATTTCATCTCCTGGGAAAAAAGCCTGCACAAAACAGCTCTTGAAATTTGACTAATGGGGCTAAGATAAGGAACCTGGTCTGTTTGAGACACAGTACACTTATTTATAATTGCACCAAGCATGGAAAAAAACCAATCTATTTCTGTCTTTGAGGACATGTGAACTTTGCCAACCTCAATGGACTTTGCCAAACAGAATGCCAGCTGATCTTGTTATCTGTTGCATAAAATTGAAGGAAATTTGGTATTTCTCTGCAGCATGAAAAGCAGTTTCAAGTAAAACATGCATGGCATTTTGCTAATGATGGAAATCAGCAGCAACCTTGCAGGTGACATGCAAGGAGGAAATAAGAAAAGAAAAAAAATGCTTACTGTAAAAGTGCAATCACAAAAACTGGACACACTTTACTTTAAATGACAGGAATTAACTTAGCCCACTAATGCCTACATTCACAGTTCAGCACAGACATGACCAATTTAATAACAAGTTACCTCAAAATGAGGTTTTCTTTCCAAAGACTCTGAAAGTTGAACAGTTGTTCTGTGCTCCTCTGCCTGCTCACACGAAGCAGCAGCAGCGACTCCTTCCTGTTTGGTTAGGGCTTTCCCAGCCTCCTCCCTTTTTTCCTCCTTCGCCCCCTCAGTCCCAGCAGAGCCCTCCTTCCCTTTCACGCCAGCAGCCACCGCTGACGCTGCCTCAGCCTGGGCATCCAGCGTAAGTCCGACCACTTTAGCAGGATCCCCGCCTGCATGCACCTCCATCCCATGTCTCTCCTTGACAACTACAGTCTCCTGTACAACCTTCTGCACTGTATCCTGATCCGGCTGAACTGCTTGCTTCATGTCACTGGAAGTTATCTCCTGAGACGTTGTTGTGTCTATTCTCTGCAGGGAAGGAAGAAGAAAACCCTCAGCATCAGAAGCAGACAACACTTATTTGTAGTAGCGCCCAAGCTGAATGTACTGTGAACATAAATTTGAAAAAATGGGCATTATATTTTGCCAAGTTATTTCTCCCACAGTGCATGTGGATTTTCGATCTCAGGATGTAATCAGAATAGAAGGAATGGAAAACAAAGCAAGAATTAAAATTTTTTAAAGTGAAGAGAAATTTCAGTGTTGGTGGCCTTCTCATTGGTATTTTTGTGTGAGTTTTACAAAGGCAAAATACAGCATCCCACAAAATGACCAAAATAAAATGAAATTAAAGAAAACCTGGTTGTTGCTTTTTTTTTTTTTTTTTCCTTTTTGGTGAAGTTTCTGTTGTGGTTCATTGTAACAAAGGAAAACACACATGAATACATGGATTAGTTACACAGTTCCATATTGTGCAAAAACCACAAAACAAGAGAAAAACAAAAGTAATTGGTGTGTGGTTATGACATCGATGGAGGGAATCAAGCAGCCACCTGAGCCCAGCTATGGGAAGTAGAAGTAACCCCTCCTATGAACTCAGTCGGTTTTCTGGCGGACTCTATAAAAGTGAAGATATCTGAACCATCCAAGGTTTTTTCACTGGTGGACTGTTTAGTCTAAATAGACAAAGAAATGTAGAGTCATACACAGAGAAAAGGCAGACCCATATGCACAGACATATTAATTGCCAAGTGGAGACAGAGGAAAAGGAGAGAAGGTTGCAGGGGCACGGAGAGGTTGGAAAGAGGAAAAGAATGGGAAAAAAAATCAGAGCAAATTCATAATGGCTGTAGTAAGCAATAGTTACAAAGCGTAGTTGTTAGCATTGGCATTTTGCTGGTTCAAGCAAACCTTTTTTTTTTTTTTTCCTTTTATTAACAAGCCACAGCAGCAATACTGAATTTCAGTACATAAACCAGAAAGGTTGAAAGCCTTATACAATGTCTGCTTCAGACTGTGAGACAGATTCAAAATATGAGAGAAAATAAATAAGCTGGGTTGGCTGCTGTCAACATAAAGCCAGGCAGCAAGAGAACCAAAAGCTAGGGTGGTGTGAAGGGATTGCCTAAGAGAAGTCATGCTTTTATCTTTAAATCGTGGCATGAAGTCAAAGCCACTTGTTACCACTACTTTTGATGCAGACGACTCAGTAACATAGTGAGCAGTAGCAATGGTAAATGGCTGTTCTCTGGAATATCTCCACTCAGACAGGCTCTTATCTGTCCAGGCAAACGCCCCTGCTTTTACAGCTTCTCCGCCAAGATGCTTTTCTGCTTTTCCAAGCTGTAAGCTTTCCAGTGTACCAAGTAACTGAAAATCCTGGTCCATCCTTAGTGTCTTTTTCAAACTCTCCTCTTCAGGGCTTACCAATTGAGATTCTGCTTCCTTTATGGGTGTCAGAGAGTCAGACAGCTTTCTTCTCGTGCTCTGCACATCGGAGCCCCGCCTGGCTTTCTCATCAGTGGCAGGCTTGAGGATCTCATACTTGGCCACTATTGGAGCGATTTTTACAGATTCTTGCACTTCCCCTTCCAGTTTACGCAAAGTTTCTACTGAAGGCTGTACTGCTTTCTCGCCCTCTTTAGCTTTACTTGTCATGGTTACAATTTTCCCAGATACAGTATCATAGGACTTTCCTAGGGTGAACATTTTCTGCTTATTCTCCTCATTGGATTGTATTTCACTTTCCAAGTCCTCAAAGCTCTGCATTAGAATGGTACTGGATTTTAATATCTCAGGTGGAAAGGCAGTTTTGCTGCTCACAGTCACTACTTTGTATGCCAGATTTTTTTCCGATTCAGCATCAACTACCTCAGAGGGTATTTTGTCTATAATAACCCAATCCTCAGTGCCCTATATTTGAGATATAAAAGCTAAATTAGAATATCTTCAGGTTTATTTGTACTTCAGGACCACTAAATTATGAAGACTTTTAAGAAATCATGTTGCTTCTTCTGAAAGCATTTTAGCATTGTACCTCTTAGAGCAGTTATCAAGCAAATAAGCAGAACTGCCTTACACAAAATATGATTGATTTCTTTGCATATTCTCTCTCTTCAGAGGTCCATATAATATGGACCCAAAACCATTATTTTTGCCACGCTATTTCTGTATTTGTTTGAAGCAAAATAGCAGGTCAACACATAATTAATGGTGATTGGAATCAACCTGGGTTAAAAATCACATATTGCAGTGGTTCACAAAGCTACAGTCAAAAAAAAAAAATTACAAAAATAGGGCAAATAAGCCCATTCAACTATACCCCAGTTGCTGCAAACATGCTGTTAATGACGTTTTAGAATAGTACGCTTTTGTATATAGCCTTCACTCAATTTCCTTGTTTTCGTTAGAACATCAGTGCCCTTCAGGATTGCTTAAATGGAGAAGCACAACACAGCAAACTGTATCAACTAATCATTAAACTAAAAATTCTGAAGGAAACTTAATTGCAGCATCTTTTATCCTCCTCATGCAAATGTGCTATGTGATTTGCTTTGACTATGAAACCAGCATCCAGTTATTTGACTTTAAGACCATAATGTCTGTATTTAACTAAGCAAATGATGCAGTTTAAAATTGAATGAATTAAAAATAACCTCTAGGGATGATGGGATACTTTTCTGGATAATGATTTGATGAGAAGTAACCAAAGTGCCAGCAGATTCTCCTTCCTGCAGCTTCTTCTCTATCACACTTGGCTAATAGAAAAACCAATAAAAATATAAAGTTCACCATCACTCAGTATAATCTAAATTCACTTGACAATATAAAGGAAACTCATTCTCGTGACAAAAGTGCCCATTCACCATAACGTTCTCAGTGAGGTTTATGCTGGAAATGCATGCAAACTGCAAACAACAACCAAACAGCACTGTGCACGTAGATTTCTAAACAGCAGAGAAATCAGTCTCCATTAGGAAGTCATAAGATCTGGAGAGGACCTATTCCTCAGAATTTGGTCTCCAGTTTATATCTCTGTCTGAAACTTATGAAATAATAATAATAATAATAATAATAATAATAATAATAATAATATGAAAAGGGAGGGCTTGGAAAGCAAAAAAAGATAAAATAATAAAACATTGCCATCCTTTCTGACTATATTTCAATGAAGTATCATTTATTTTTACCTGCATTTCAAGGAATGTAGTACCTCCCTTCTGCAAAAATATGAGTTTTTCTGATTTTTCTGTTTCTTCTTTGGTCTAATGTCAGGGGAATAAATTATTTTAGTAAATGGAGGGTATAAAGTCCTCTATACTTTACAGTAGCTCATATTTCTCTACTCTACAAATTATTAATCACATGGAAAAACAGGAAACAGAATTAGAGAGAATAATTTTACAGCATAAAGGTTTCCAATAAGAAGTGAAATCAGTGTCTCTCTGGGGTAGATGCAAAGGAGACATGAGTGTACAAATGGTATTCACAAGTGTAGCACAAAACCCACTAAACTGAATAACACCCAGGTGTGGATGCACTGCTTTTCTTTCATTTCATATTATTCATTTAACTGGAACTGATGCCACCTTACACATCTTCCACCAGTAGCCCAGAACAGGACCCTCCACCTCCACTCTGGTCAAGGCTCTCTCTGCTGAAGCAGGCAGGTGTGCCCAGCAAAGATTTCAGCTCTCCCTTTTTCCCTGCTGATATTAGAAGTCTTAGGAGCACTTTTCCTACAGAGGGAGCTGTCTGTTGTTCTGTTATCCTGTAGTGTGACACAGAAATCTCCTATCTTTTATCCCACCAGCATTTTCCCAGTGCTATGAGAATAATAAGACTATCTGTCTTGGACAACTGGAAAACTTTTTAATTCTGGTAAGACTCAATTTCCCAAGGCTTTTGAGCTCACCTTCTGGGCTGTCCACTGTGGTCATTTGACCAGAGAAAGTAAGCCCCTGAAGAGCAAAATGGATTTCTTGCCAAACCTTTTCTAGTAACTTCAGTTACTACTATACTAAATAGCTATGCTAATGGAAGTCCTATGAATTGCATGATAAAAGGGTACATATACTCAAGTAGAAAGATAGAAATTTAAAGAGAAATATGAAACTAGAAAGGGATAAATGGCTCAACTCACTGACTGTGATGAGATTCACAACTCCTTTATTCCTAAAATGTTAGTTTCATCCAGTCCAGGTCAGATTAAACATTGTCAAGGACTTTGTCAATAAGACAGCTTTTATGTTCTACAGATATTTGGCCACCATTATGGAAGATATTTAAAACAATATTTTTCATCACTAAGGAAAACCAAAGTATTTCCCCATCTGTTCTAAAACAAGTGGTGACTAGACAGGCTTAAAGTCACACTGACGAAAAACTCAGGTGCCTCATGCTCGAAGACCATGTTTTATTATAAGAAGGTGCTAAAGGTAACAGCACTGAACACGTTTTTAAAGTAGATAAGCTAAACTAACTATGTTACTTATTTAACTAGCAGAAGGCATCACACTATCTTGACTACCTCTGCATTTCTTAGTAGACATCAAGGAGCAGATTTTGACCTATGGATGGCTTCAGCTTTTTCCTGAAAAAATCCCCTCTCATCAGGACATGTGAACTGAAACCATCTCACTTACTGGAGCCAAAGGAATGGCAGCATTATCTACATTATCTATATATCTATTACCTACAGCAGAAGTCACCTCAGAGTTAGGTAGTGACAGCTCCAGTCTGCTCTTAATTTTCCACAGAAGTACTTTCATTTGGATGAAGTTATGTGAATCAGACGTAGGTTTCTTAGATGTGTACAAGGTATACATGCATCTAAGTAACTGGACATTGCTTTTGGGCAAGTTGTCTTCTACTAACAAGATAAGAGATACCAGATAATTCTTGCCCTTTTCCTTTCCAAACGAATGGTTAAATTCAGATCTGCTTCCTCAGGGTGAAGCCTACATAGCTGTGTAATACTTTGCTACTGCTCATGTGTTTTAATTTAAAAACAAAAACTATTAAGTTGCTAAAGTAATAAAGATATTAAACAAACAGGGTGGTGCTAAGTTTGCAGTCCTCTGATTCAGGTTCAGCTAGCCACCCTTTCTAACAGTTCCTTACATCTTTATTAAGATAAATGCATCCTGTTCATTGTAGTTAAAATTTTACTTTTAGAAGGATAAAACTTTATTTTCAATTACAATTAAACCAACCTGTTTGTAAGGTCTATTATGATTCCTGAACAAGGCAGTAGGAGCAACACTAAAACTCCTCTGTGCTCTGCTCAGAAGGGAAGTTTGAGCACTGAGCCTGCTTTCTTAGGTACTTTAATCCAACTTAAGACCACACTAATACACATCTGATGCCCTCATGAGCCACTGGGTATAACGTGAGAGAGGAGGAGGTGAGAGCCCTTTCTTTGGCAATATCTCTTTCCCTATCAGGAGAAGCTGACACTTGCTACCTGCATGCCTCCAGGGATGCCCTCCCCCAGAGTTGTGGGTCTGCAACACCAACCTCTGAGGTGAGGAAGCAGAACAGTCTTTCAATTTACACTTTCCAGACAATTTTTACTGAGTTCCTTATAACATTACATCAGTGTTGTGGGCAGAGAAACAAATCTCGTGACAATTTATTGGTCTTTGATGGTAAAACAAAGAGGTACCCATAAAGATAATTCCTGTGAGACAGAAACCAGATACCCATTCATAACAGAATAAAAAAATTAACTTTCAGGCAGACCACACAATCTTATTTGTTTTTGTTCCACTGGACTTAAGCCAAGACTGCACTATGTATTGCAACACAAATATTGCCTTGCTGCTCCTACATGTCCTTATCTACCTACAAAGCAAGCAAACACCAGCTTTTAAACTGTCAAGTTTCTGACAAGCACTTCAAGACTGCACAGTGAGCAGGATTTTTTCATACATGCACACTGCATGAAAATGCAGATACTTAGCAATCTGGATTAGGTCTTCAATTGACAGTATCCAGCAGACTGCAGCAACCATCAGGTCCCTTATGGAACTGGCCAAGAAAGTCTAATTATCATCATGATTTCTTTCCTGTTTTTAGAGACTGAGAGTTCTGCCCTTTGTTTTGTATTTTCTTTTCAAACTTGGCACCATAGCCTCCACCCTGCTACACTGCTGCTCCCAGCCAGTCACCATTGCTTAAATTTTCTCTCCATCACTTTTATGGTTTCTTTCACACATGGCTGGACTTCCTCAAGCTCACCGAACCTGTAGCATCGCCTGTGTTTTGCACCCTCAAAGAGACCCAGTTCTGCCACACAGCTTCCAGTGAATTTAATTCTCTACATACACATATATTTATGTATGTATATATTTACGGTATCTGCTCTTCCTCCCATCTTTGCTGCTAGAGCCTGTGTCCTGAGAAAAGGGAGTGCCTGCAAGCAGGGATTGGCCTCTAACTACGGCCTCTGATCTAGCGAGAGGTGCTACTAAGTAAAAATGCATAGACAAATACATAATGAAGCCTTTCAGCTCACGCTGACCTCTTCAGGCACTAGTGGTTCAATCATAGGAGCATCCTCCTGCCTTGCTGCAAGCCGAACAGGAGATGTGGAAAGCCTCTTCTCCCACTCATTAGACACAGTCGTTTCTGTGGAGGTTTCCAAGAAGGTGCGTTTCAACTCGCTTATATTGGTCTGATGTTTCATCAGATCTTCCTGGGTTTTGTCTAGATCCTAGACAGTTTTAAAAGAATAGAGCAGTTTGTGATACATACTAAGCCAACCAAACTTTAGAGCCAAAACACACAACTTGGTTAGTATAGAGGGAAGTAACAGCTCAGGGAGCCAGGGAGCACAGCACTAACACAACACTCTGTGAAAATGTGGCATTTTGAAAGAGAACAGCATAGCATATCTCATACAAGTGACTCTAAATACACTCTTAAAGAGCCTATCCATATCACTATAATTTGCACCTGATAAGAGGCTCCAAACAAACAAACATATGCGCGTGGAGGCACACACATATACGCACACGCATATCGATATTGATAGTACAAGTTAGAGGAGTCATCATAATCTGAGAGAAAAAAATAATCTATTAGCAGGTGGGAGTACACAGTTCATGCATCATAGTGCAGATCCACAGTTTACCACTAAAACTAACACACATGTACGTACATGCACTGGTATATACCAATACCAACCTCTAACATAAGATTACTATGTTTGACATACACATTTTCACCCTGTATTCGCTTAATCAGACTATTCTGAAAGAAGTGAAAAAGAAAGGGAAAGGTAAGGGACACAGTATTGAAAGGATACAAAATGCTGTTTCTACACATTTCTTCACAGAGAACCGACAGTAACATGCTGAAAGAGGCAAACACCTCCAACATTGATACCTGAGCAACATCTAGACCTTTTGTTTCTGTACCTGTGCCTTTAGATCTCCGTCCTCCTCTTGATCCGACTGCCAGCATGAGAAAGATTGGAAAACAACACCTTACCCACTTGTATGAATGAAGGCTTTGTGAACATTGGTGAGAGGTACACACTAGGTTAAAATCCCATTTTCTCTTCACTAAGTGTTTAAGGAGAAGAAGTAGACACACTGGCTTTGCACGGTTTTCCTAACTCAGAGTAAACTCTTCTCAAATTTGTATTTTACTATCGAAGGGATATTAAACATCTTCCTTTTATAAATACTGCTACTCTCCATATTCATAGATCTCTATGGAGCAGCAGCTGCACCTTCTCACCAAGGTTACGGCTAGTCTAGGATTGAACAGCAACAATAAATGCTTTGGAATTCCATAATCCCAGAATTTACACATAGGACATAATCTGGGCCACAAGCAAAGCTTTGCATAAACTCACCATGGGCAAACAACCTCCAACACTTTCTACAGAAGGAAGCACATTTTATTTGTTTAAAATGCTACTTCTCTAACCATAGTCCCTTTCTGTATTTCTGTAATTTTAGTTCATATTTAGCCTGCATATATTCTTTCAGGACCTTTCATCTGGAATGGCACACACATCCCGTCCACTTCAGTGCACATTTTCAAAAGCAAAGCCATAAGGACTGCCCAAGCAGCCCTGTTTCCAAGGGTGCAATTTTCAGGTGGCAGATATACCACACGTTTTCAAAATCAGGTATCTGTAAGAAAAACTGAGATATCTGAAAAACTGATATATGCCATATCTTCTCCTCTAAATAAGGATGGGAACTAGGGATATTAACATGCATTTTTGAGAAATAAACTGAACATTTTAAATGTCACAATTTTATGATTATGTTTTATTTTCTGCAGGGCTCAAGGCCTGAAGCTATGGAGTGGAAGAACCACTTTAAAGCACTTTGTACTTCTGACTCATCTAAACAGACTTTATGTTGTTGCACTGTTTGAATTCTTTTAATGCCCATGCTGCTATTTTATTGTTAATTTTTCATATAGTCCTAATTAGACAAATGACTCATGGGAAAATCTGTTGATTACTTTACAGCTCAGTTCAAATTTATTCTATTTACAGCTAAAGCTGAATCTTTCTGACGTGTCATACAGGAAACATTTCCTTGACAATAATTTTAACAGTGTCAAACATTAATGAGATCCTTCTGGAAACCTAGAGTAGTGTTTGTGGTAAGACTCTTCTAGCAGATGTCAGACACAATTCAGCTCATGTTTGCAGCTGCAACCATATTAATTATGAAAGCATTATATGCACTTCAGTGAAGTCACATAGGGTTGAATTTGCCTGCACAGTCTATGTACCATGCTGTGGATATGAGGCTTCTCAGTACAAGGAAAATATAAACATTTTACATTTCTCATCTGAAAAGAATACCTGGACTAGTAGTGGCAATATGTGAAGATGCCATGTGAAATTACATTAAAGTAAAACCTTAGATACTGAAAACGTGAAAATATCTCTATTCAATAAATTTGAAAACTGTTTTTTATTTTCTTTTCCCCACTATTCCACTCAGACTTTGGAGTATAAGAGCAAACAAGCAAGCAAAAAAACCCCAGGGTATGATCTGGCCAGCACAACCCTCCAGATGGGCAGTACTGGCACGGGTGACACCGCCACTGCCCCACCACTAACCACACAACACAGAGGCCTTGCAGCTTCCAAACCAAACTCAGAAATCAGAGGAACCCATAGGGAGCACTGGAAACTCAGCTCTCCAAGCAAAGCTCTCCCGCTTGCAGGCACGCACATGCACACACACGCAGGGAGGGATCATGAGCTGCCGTAGCAGACATGCGGTTTAGCCCCGAGGCCCAAGGTTGTGAAGAGAGGAGGCAAAACCCTCTCCCCTGCCATAGCTGAGTGCCGGCAACTGTACAAACCTCGGTGGCAGTGGTCTCACCATCAGCCGCAGTATCCGTCTGCTCACTGTCAGTCTATTGGGTTAGACAAGTACCCGGGTCCCGAGAGGAAGGCAGGAATAAAGAATAAACCCAGCTCATCAGTACACGCGGCTCACGCGGGGAACTGTTAAACTCAACATCCCTGTGAACTGCATTAGCATTGCTTTTCAAACAACGCGCATGTCAAAGAAGCAAAATAAAAATGCTATATTAGTAAACAGAACAGACTCAGAGGAAGACTCAAGGCGTACTGTACACAGTATATGGCTTTACTGGAACAAATTTATAAGCCAAACAAAGCATTATTGGGAAAATGTGATTTGAATAGCAGATTTTTTTTTCCCCTTAACAAAGCCAGGTAGCTATAAAAATAAATGGGGGGGGGGGAAGTGACTAATATTTTCTAAAGAAACTTTTCCTCCCATCATGATTTTTAAAGAAAATTATTGAACTAATTTCTGTTCTAGCCAATATAAAGTGCTGGTTAAATTATTATCTGGAGGGGGAAAAGATAATTAAAAAAAAACCAACAAAGAAGCTACTTTGACAGTCATCTGACTTTCAACCCCTTATTTGTACAGAGGTTGTTCTTGTCTCCACATTTATATACCATGAGGCTGTCTGCATTACCAAGGAGTTCAAATAATCATACCCCCAGCCCATCTACTGTCTGTCTGTGGAGTAATGGTAAGGCTCAGATCCCACTCGGTTCCAATAAAGAACAGCTGATAATTGTTAATGATAGTAAAAAGAAAGAAAACTGCCATTAAAAGAAGAAAAAAATACTTCTCATTCCATTTAAGAATATGGATGAAAGCAGGAGAAAAACAAAAGTAACTTCCCCAGGCTCCCAAACACTTACTAGGTATGAGTGATAAAAATGAAACAAAGCACAGCATTGCACAGATTGATCTATCCCTGCTTTGAATGAAGAACATTTTACTGGAGAACAGAAGTATCAAGCTTAATAGAGAGTGGAGGTTACTACAGACTGAGAAGATAATTCAAAAAACTACTCTGATGTCAGGTAAGCGTATGGAAAACTAGTAAGTAAAGTGCACCCTACTGCCCCAGACTGGCACATCCAAGTTGTTTTGATAGCAGTGAAAACTCTGGTTTCCGTTAATGATTTTCTGTGGTCCTTAGATAATCTAAAGTAACTCAGGCAGGCAATTTAAAGCCAGGACAACACATCTCATCCTCCAATCACATCAATATGAACAAGAACAAAAGAACAACCTACTGGTGGATGGAGTAATAGTCTTGACTTTGAATTTCCTCCAATCTTTTGATATTTTCTGACAACTCCAGTTTCATAAGACAATGCTTTGGTTTTTTTTCATTGATTTGTTTTTTATTCTTTGAAGAGTTTGTATTGTTTGTATGACAGACAGAAGAATAAACAAGCATTTTGCACTACTTGCTAAGTGCATGAGTGCAAGCTAAATGAAAATTTTCAAGCCATGACCATTCTTGAGAGAGACTGCATTTATTTTTAAATGGAAGTATAATGTCGAAGCAGTATATTAGGCTGGTCCAATTGCTTTCACTAAAGTGCCAGAAAATTGTTTCTTTATTAACAAAGGATCTCATGTCTTTACAACATTATAGGCGATTGTAAAGGTATGGCAATAGAAAAAAAAATGCATTGTCACTCCTATTTACAAAAAAAATAAAAAAGAAAAAAAGAAAAAAGAAAAAAAAAGAGGGATTAATGAATCTAGGCATTTTAAAAGAACTAAAAATTGTGCCAAGGTATTGTAACACAAGTCTTGCACATAAGGTTCATTCATGAACTTGAAGTCAATCAAAAATTAGCTGCTAAGGTAAAAATACAGAGGCCAATGAATTCCAAGAATTGAGATTCTGTCTTTGAGTGCATGGACTGACTCCAGATACATAGGTCAAGGGAGAGTAAGCTCAACAATGTACGACATTGGTTCTGGATACTGGCTGTAGTCTTCTGCATCTCTGCGTGCAATCTTTTGTGAACTGTGGGGGCAGGAAAGGTTCCTATTTCTTTTGCCATAAGTGGAATGAAATCCTAAATGAAGTATAAAACTTGCTTTATTGCAACATACATGTCTGCTAATAAGCCAATCAACAGCCATGGAGTTGAAGTCAGCATTACTGAATTACTTGAAATAAAGATCTGGGGGTATCACAGAGCAGGGAATGCTGAGTTAAGGCTGAGCAAGCCACTCCTCTGGAGTGAAGAGTAAGACAGGCCAGGCTCAGCTCCAAGATGAGCTGAGGTACAGCTGAGGTAGGGCTGGTGGGCAGGCGAGGGCTGGAGCAGGACAGAAGGCAGCTTCTCCTGACGTGCTGTGGCTGCACCTCTCCTACCTTGCGATCGTAATTGCTGTGATTTGTTTTGCCAATGTAATGCAGACATGCCCGAGTTTAAAACATATTCACTTTCATGCAATATTTTGAACAAGATATACCCCGTGGATTAGGCACAAGTCTGTGTTATCTGCCAGGAAGCACTGCCAGAGTAATCACCCTCATAAAAGAGATATACTAAAAAGCCTATTTTCGATGTTTTCGTGCTCAATACTTCCTAACTTTACTAATAAAAAGAAGTGCTCATTTCTGAAAGAGGAACAGACTAATGTATTACATAAACACTGTCTCATTATTGCCTCTAGAGCTGGAACTACATTAAGGCTGTTATTCCTATTAGATTAATCCAAGTGAAGAGCTAATGTAAATTGAGACTTAAATGCTGTCTCAAAATGAGGACAAGAAATGAGACAGCAGCATTTTGGATGCCTTTTATCAGAAACTGCACATTATTTTTTAGTTGTAAGGCACCACAGAGCCAAAAGCATCTAAAGACAATGTTTTTACAAGACAAATTGATGTGACTTTTGGCTTTCCATAAAAATGAAGTGAAATCCTGCACCAAGTTTACAAAACAAACAGCCGCAGATGACAAAATTCAAGCTGGTTTATTGAACAGAGCTACTGCAATGGACTATCAACAAGTGGTCAAGGTGGTTTTTTACAGGGTCTGCAGCTATCTGATCTGGGTTTGTTTTCTTTATATACAAAGCAAAACCATACTTTTCTATTTAAAGTTGAAGAAGAAAATAGAAAATCAAGGAAAACCTGAACTCATTATTTTATTCTGTAATCAAAGAATAATCCAGCTACAGCAAAAACTGAGATGTCAGTTACTCTTTTACTTAAGCATATTCCTTTCCTACCTCTGGATATACCATCACATCCACAGAACCAGAACCACTGCAGACTCCTACTGCCTGTGATGACCCTGGTGGCTTGAGGCATCAGTTTTGGCAGTGCTAATCTAACACTGCAAATGTCAAGACATCCCACGTGGTATGCTCCCACAACAGCTGCAGAACTGCTGTCCCAATCTGACCCTTTGCTGATACATTGGATTTAACCATGGGAAAACAATTTAGTCTGCAGCAGAGATGGGATCAAGGCTGAAAATTGAGATCCAGGTTTTGCTGGACCAGAACTGTGGGGTTCAGCTACAGCTGATAGCCCTTTGCAAAAAAGCTGAGTCCATCTGGACTTGGAACATACAGAAGATGGCGAGGGTGCTTATCATTGTTGGGTAGCTAGTCATATAAATAAATATAAATACATATGCAAATATTTGCAAGCTTCAGTAATTATGCAGAAAATTACACTTAATACCTATGATTTAGATAACTATTCTAACCCTAGTATAAACTGATAGAGGGAAGAAAAAGATCTTATCATTTATTGCAAATTACTTTGCATGAGCTGACACAGTTCAAGTCAAGCCTCTTCCACACAGTGTTGTGCCTAACCCTGGGCTCCAAGCTGTACTCCCAGCATGAAAAAAGAAAATAAAAAAGAGGAAGAGAAAAAAAAAACAAACCCAACCAAAAAACAACAAACCCCAAACAAAAAAAAAAAGAACCCTTCTAACATATCAAGACAGACAGAAAGGAGGCTCTGAAAGTAGGACCACTATTGCAGCAATCTAACACTGGTTAGGACTGAAGCACTGAACACGAAAAAGAGTGTGTTCGATGCCGAGGTACACACCTCTTCCTCTGAACTGTCACTCAGGTCATTGGCAAGTGAGGCACTCAAGGAGGCCGCCTTGGGCTCCAGGTAGCAGAGGCACATAGCCAGAGGAAAGGAGAGAGTGAGGGCGTATGGCACTGAGAAAGAGGCAGAGAGCAGAAAGAAAAAAATGAAGAGGAAGCAAGGCACGAGGGAGGGGGAGCGGATGGGGAGGTAGTGCTGCACACTGGCAGGCAGGAGGTTGGTTTCAGAGAGGTTAGGGAGCGACAGGTAGCCATCATCATCCAGGAGGGAAGGAAATGACTCTGGAAGTTGCAAGGAGAAGGAAAACAGTGTTCCGCCTTTGCCAGCTTTTTGCTTGTAGCCAAAAGCCATGTCTTGCTCGGCGGAGCAAACTCTCCCCTTTCTGTCAGAGTCTGGCTCCAACTCGCTGTGTTTGGGAGTGCTCTCTTTGGGGGCCTCACAGCCTAAGGACTTTGTCCGAGTGCTCTCCTTGCATCTCCTGCGAAGCTTGGCTGAAGATACATGGGGGCCAGGCTGAGAGGATGGCGAGGAGTGGTGGGAGTCAGTGCCAAGCAAAGATGGCTGGTGACAGAGAAAGAGCAGCAAACAAGGCGCAAAAGCAAAAGGACAAAAAGAAAACTGTAATTAGTTAATTTTCTTCTGTGATGATAAATAATATATATATTATATATAAAATTATAAACAGTATTTTAAAACCACAGCTTTCCACTGAATTGAACAGTGCATGTTCCCATGCCGCACACCACAGGTATTAGTGAATCACGCTTCCAGCTTACAAAAGGCAACTTCTTGATTCAACATTTGTCTATTCCTCTGCAGCACAGGATTTACATAAAGGCCTCCATGGCCACATAGGAAGCCTGAGGTGCTGCCAATTTCCACTTACTGAACGATTGGTTTCCAATCAAGAAGAGTTTTCAAATGTGAAGTACATAGAAAGCAACAAAGAAGGAAACATATTTCTAATACCAGCACTATTTGTGACAGCATTCTTGTGGTCAGGAGGAGATCTGGTGTGGGCCAGATGCTTCCCAGCTATGCCTTGGACAACCTCAGCAATAATAATTAAAACTCCAAGGACTTTAAATTCCTCTACTGCAATATTTAAGAAAAAAAAAATCCAGAGCCCAAACCAAATTAAAACACATTGTTGTTTGGTGGGGGGAGCAGAAATCCATTCATCAGCTGCCCTTGATGGAAAAAAACAGCCTGACAGTTATCCCAGCATCCAGTTCCTCAGTACAGCTCCCACCACTGGCCTCTGGTGGGTATTCCCACAGCCCTGCCCTCATCTCTGCTCACTGTGAGCCCAAGCAGGCACTGCTGGGGGCTCACCCTCTCCCAGCCCCTCCACGCTGCCACCTCTTCGGCCGTACTCTGAAAGAAGGGAGCTGAGACTTGTGGCTCAGCAAAACCCATCATCTCTCACTGGGCATCTAAAGGGTGGGTGGCTAGAGAGAGGTCCTTGCCCCACACAGCCACATCTCATAATCGAAAGGTGACTCTTTACCCACAGTGAAGAGGCAAAAGCACCCCCTATGCTTTTGCTACAAGTTTTACCACAATGCCAAGAATACAGGCTACCAGCAATCAGGATTTGCTTTGATATGTCACTTGTAGGGCATTCAACTGGCCTTTCAAGTCATTTGAGGACAAAAAATTGGTAGTAAGAGGGAGGTGATTCAGCAGAAATGGTGAATGTCATTTCACATGATCCCTGCGAGCAGACACCACTACTCTTTAGAAGGACAAAAAGCCACTGGCATCACCAGAATGCATACCCCAGTTCAACACATCGGCCACAATACTGATGGATCAGAGATGTTTTGGCCAAAATCCACTAGGTGCATGTATCTGAGGTGGCCCACTGGATCCATGACCAAACCATAAGTGCCTGAGCTCCTCCATCCATAGTGCACCTCCCCAAGGAGCCATAACAGACATTTCACTTTCACTTCAAGCTCCCAAAAGCAAAATTACTTTAAAGCCACAACAGCATTTTTCTCCAGTTCAGCTGGTGTTGAACTGGAGGCAAAAAAGCAGATTCAAGTTTTAGACACAGGTTGTTATTAAGCCTGAACTTTACTAGGTATATTAATGATGGAAATGGGACGTAAGCCAAGTAATTACATGGAACAATGCTTTTCTTCCCCTTTAATATTTTCCTTTCTCCTTTCTCTAACAATCTATCAGTTCAACGAATCTGTATTCCCAAACTAAGCAATCAGAACCAAGCCTAGCTTCAAACTACTTACAGAAGTCTTTATGGGTTTAATGCAGTAAGCTCAAGTCAAAATTTAATGCTGATGGACTCACAGTTTTTTTTTTTGTGTGTGTGTGTGCATTAAATGCACACAAAAAATTGCAACTTCTCCTTATATTGTAAAGACCAAACTCCAAAGTAAATGTATTCTTTTCTAATACAGACTCTTCACTTAATGACATCTTTACAGTGTTAATATTTAGAATAACTTCTGGTACTTAAATACAGATGGATAAAACAAAGGTAGAATGTCTTAATGGAAAAGCTGAAAACATATCTAAAACATCTATATGCCCTTAAAAAGGGATTTGATTTCAAGCTTGTCTTGTGCTTCTTGAGACGTTCTTTTTATGATGACAGACAAATCTGTTAGCAGGTCCATGTGGAAGCAGGGCTGAGATCTCTGTAGGATTACAGAACTGAAACTCTGTTTATGATGGTTTAAACAGAATTCATCTCTTGAGTGGGGGTAAAAATCAATCATTTGTGCATATTTAAGTTCCATCAAATTAGTCTTCTAAAATAACTTTGAATATTTCTAGCCATATCTAAGGAATAGCTAGATGATCTTCAAAATGCAACTGATCCTGCCATTGACTTAAATTAATGAACACTTGGAACAGAACCAGCTTCTGTTGGATGTTTTCTAAATATTTGATTTTCATCATTCTTTCTCCACGTGTAAAGTAATGGAAGTACAAGAAGACCACAGTTAAATTCTGTAGAGATTATCTTTTAAATGCTACAATTACAGCACACACTTTCAAAAGAAAACCTTTTCCCACTGGCAATTTCAGTAACTCAATTTGTGTCTGGTTTTCAGTACCTTAACTGCATTTCTTTTTGAGGACTTGATACTTTCACTATGTAGTTCATCCTGGCCTCATACGATAAAGCTAAAAGTTCAGGTTCTAACATTTGCCTGCTTGAGAGTTCTGTGGATGTATATATATATATATCAAGGCTTTTCTTCCTAAAATATGAGAGTAAACCTTATTTGTTTAGCAAGTGCAATCCACAGTACAGTTTTTGAAGGTTATTCAACCATATTTCTCCTCACTATCAATCTCTATTCATTATTTTCTCCATCCTCCTTTTTGGTTTGCCCTGTATTAATATCTCAGTAGATATTAGACACAACCATGTGTGTATGTGTGTGTGTGGTGGTGGTGGGATTGAAGATGATGAGGGATGATTCAGATTTATCAACTGAGAAGAGAACCATCAATAAAAACTGCTTTCTTCCACACGAACTTCAAACAAATGAAGCAAATGCTTTTGTAAGCCAGAAAAGAAAATTGCTTATAACAGCAGATTAATATCTGGAAGTTAATAGAGAAAAAATGCCCACTGAAATTCATGCAAGGAAACAGTGTTATGAGAAGTATAAGAACAGTTTAAAGCACAGAGCTTCATACAAGAATACAGAACTATTTTGTTGCTTTGTCAAAATAAAAAACCAGGATGGTCATACTAAAGTCAAAATATGACCGGATACCAGAAGAACAAACATGCACTGCCAGGCTGCTTCTGGTCATTTCCTAAAGAGCTGTTGAATGCTGTGTGAAAAACATCTTTCTGACTGTTAAACATATTTCAAAAAACAGTCCAAGGCAGAAACTAACTTTTACAACATCATATGAAAACTGAAAGGACTACAAAAACACTGATTCAAGACATGTATATATACATAGTATAGTTCCTTTCACAGAACTATTTCTTCTTTCTCCCCCCATCTTTAAAAATTCTGTGCTTTTCCAAGCACTCTCCAGGCAGCCCTGTTTAATACAAAACCCTGAAAATTCTACCTTGGTGTCATGGCGTATTGCTGAAATTGGGGTGACTTCCTCTGCTCTCTTCTTTTTGCCCTCTTCATCATCTTTGTCCTCTTCTGTCTTTTTCTCTGGAGTCACAGTGGTTATCAAGTTGGTCTGAGAGATGCCCTTTGTTGTGGCGTACTGGCCAGTACCAACCTCTGCAGCAGACACAGAATCCTTCATGTACATTTCATGGTTTTCATTCACTGATGCTAAAAGCAAATATTTAAAGAGGAAAAATCTGAAATAGCTTTTGCTGAGAAGCTGCACAAAATTAAAAAAGCTGGTTCAGAAAAACATTTGAAATAATGCTCAGAACAGAACTGTGTCATGTTTCAGGAAACCAGAAGCATGTGCATACATTTAAATAAACTGTTTACTTGAAATTAAACTCATGGCTTTTATATGCATACGCATATATTATGGATATGTATACACACATCACTGTAGCTAATGTGTGCATTACACAGTTGTTAAATGCAAGCAAGCCATTAAAACTACTACAGTAGTAAAACACTAGACAAAAAAAAGCAACGCGTTGCCACAGTTATCAGGCAGGAAACATAAGGAGAACCAGCTATGACATCAGCCATGGGGGTGGAAGAGATGTGTTTTTTTAAAATCTGTCAGAATATAAAAACGCAGATCAAATGCAGATTTAGTAATGTGCTGCATTACAGAAAATGACAATATTGATATAATACAGGCATAATACCTGAGAAATAAGAAATGTGATCCTTGCATTATTGAGTAGTAAAGTCTGCCAGTTAATTGAGCTCATTATCCTAAAAAATTCTGTGAAGTGATGACATTTAGTTCAGTGGATCCAAACAGAATATTTTAGGATGCAAGTGCTCAATAATTAATTTGACTTAAATATATAAAAGTTATTTTGAAAGAAATAGTACCTTTGCAGATAGAATGTAATTAAAACTTTAACATATGCCAAGACCCTGCTCTTCACTACTTCACTACTAATTTCTAAACCAATAGGAATAGTCATATTTATAAACTCACATCTGTAACAAACGACAGAGTCTTAGTCACAATGTAAGCACAATGCAGAATGTTACAGACACATATTCCTTATGGTAACAACGCTAGTGAAGAGATCATAAGCATTGATTTAAAAAAACAAAAAACAACCTTTCCCCCATTGGCACTTAGGCAAATTAACATCATAAAAGCCTTGCAGAATAAGGCAAAGCATTTCAGTAGTCTCTTGGGATTAAGTTTAGGAGGCAGGAGAAAGCAAAGGGAGTAGAGGGAGACATCTTGTTTAGATGTTTCAAACAAAAATAATGCAGAAGGATAATTTCTAGCTTGAAACACATGCACAGCAATCAGGTCACCAGTTGCTTGGTAACAAGAAGCGCTTCAGAATTATAAGATTCCAAAATAATTAATGACAAGCAGCACCTTTAGAGGGAGAGGAAAAGGCTTGTCACTTATACTTTTAAATCAAGATTTCTCCCCATCCCACCACCAACTATACTCAACGAAATTTGTGATATTCTGCAAGAGAATTCACCTTTTTTTTTTAATTGGTAATGAATCTGGGTATAATGGCAGTCGGGTTTTTTTCTACAAAAATAAACTACAAAAGTAAAACCAAAGTCTTTTTACTCAACAGCTGACAACAGTAATAGCTGATGACAGCAGCTGATACTCTGAACTACACACTGATTTAACCAAAGTCAGCAGCAGAACCATGGCCTCGATGAACCAAGGATAAAAGAGGAAGGATGTACTATTAACCTATGTATGTTACTCTCCATTTCATACCTTCAAAAGTAACGGACGAAAAAAATCTCTTAGTGCTAATTAGTGAAGGATGTGAGGTAATTGGATTCAAGTGTTATAGCTCAAGGGAAATAATTAATAATTTCTGGATTGTAACAGACTTGAGTCAAAAACCTACACAGCAGAAAATCTCAGATTCAACCAAAACCCAAACAGTCACTCAAACCCAGAAGAAGTGTTGAAGCCTGACTTTCTTGGGCAGAGAGGTCCAATCCATCCTTCCCCAAAGCAGGGAAGCAGATACGAGGCCAAGGACAGAGGCTCTGTGAAGAGTGGGCTCCAAAGGACATCCTCCAGCCAAATACTTTGTAAGCACCACAGCAGTACATTTAGCATGGAAATTCTCTGCACCCTCCTCTACCCCTGCACTGAACGTGCAGGTACTCACCACCTCCACTCATCCAAATCTCAAGGAGAGGGGATGATGAGGTTTATACCTAATCTAAAGCAGTGACCACTGTGATGAGAATTTTTTGACAAAACCAGTTTGGAGGACCTTACCCCCATCTAAGCTGCGAGACATGGTGTAACGTTTGCTAGAGGACCGCTCAAAGTAAGGTGCAGGACGGTCTATGAGGGCACTGGCTCTTCTCGTCTGGGCCTGTGTCCGTCCACTGTAGCGAAACTTGGAGCCCAGCGTGAGGAACTTCTTTGGAGGTGCTTCTGGCAGCAGGAGCCTAAAACACACCAAGCAATGCACCTGTTATTCCCCCTCCCCCAAAATCCACTGTTTCTGCAGAGGAGAGAAGACGACTCTTGGGTATCACTCTCCATCGTAACCTGTGCCTCACCGGTCTGTGGCTAAAAGAGAATCAAAGGATGCCTCTCATACAGCATGACAAAACCACTTAGCTAAAGCATTTGGAGATCTGAGTTCTTCCAAATAGGCAAGAATCACTCAGCTCCTTTATGCTTGAAAATCAGATTTATTATTTTCTGATTACCAAAACTAAGAATAAGGTTTTTCTTGTACCAGGGGCCCTGACTGGGTTGAGATGCAGATGTATCTCTTTGAATTTAACATGGTGATGTTATGCTGAGGACAGGGCCAGAAGTGATTTCCAGTGAATGACAGGCAGTTTTCATTCATAAGGGTGTAGACATTTTTCAGGTTTGAGCTCTGCCACCCTCTATTTTGGGCATGGTAGCTGGCTGAAGAAGCCATTCTCCTGCTATGGAATCTATGCTTCAGACATTGTTTTTTTATTAAGAATAAGAAAATACCCCAAAAATGCACATTCCATTTCTCTTTAGATCTTTTGCTGCTAAGACTGCATTTCATCTGAATGTACAGACAGCTTGAACCCACAGTTTAAGAAAGGAGGGAAATTCTTCAGTACTCCCAAGCATTCCCCAGAGAGGATTCTTAAGCACTGGACACCCTTTCAAACTGTTGAAAATCTCACCCTTTTGGGTTTCCCTTGGTAAATATATTTTTTAATGACAATCTTAGCACAAACTAATTACAGCACTTATTTCACTATCCCAAAATTTCTTCTGTTCTTAGAAGTCAAGAAAATAGCTTCTGAATTCCTTAGTAATCCAAAAATTACAGCTATGGGTTGGGTATTCTAGGTGACCAAAAAAACCCATGACTTACTACTGTCTGTACTTTCATATATAATTAATTTAAAATATTCTTCTTTTTTCAACTCTTACCCATATCCCCCAGCAATCTTCCATATAAGTTGTTCTCCCTATGCAAGCTTATATGCAGTAGTGCAGCAGATCCTTCATCTCCTTAATTATAGCAGCTGATAATATCGTGGCACAGATAAAGCAAAATTATTAATTAGGACCATATGGTAATTTTAAGCAGTATCTATCTGAAACAGGATGAATAATTTGCATGCAACATCTCAAATTTTGAAAAAGCAATACCTTCCTTATCTGCTCAGAGGTACCTCATGATAAAAAAGACAAATTGATTTGAAGGTTTTTGTCTCTGCTGACAGAATTGATATTTTCTGCTGTGTTTTATATCACACCTTTAGGAAAAGAAATCCACATACCTGAAAAATGTATGGTGTTCAACACACACTTTCCATAAGCGCTTTGCAGCACGGTGATTTGGCAACTTAAACCCAATAGTGCTTTCAAACTGCTCAAACTAGGTAGGAAAAAAGAATAAGTATGTTTTTGGTGCTGTGCATCTACTTTTAAACAGTGTACACAGGTTCATCCTCATTTCTTCCATCTGTATCACCTCATTGCAAGGGTGAATGTATATGCTCAGGTATATAACCACATATATAAATATTCTACAGAAAGGATTCTGGGAAAGAAGTTGTGCATCATAATTTGTGGCAGCCTTTGAGAATCATTTCTGGGGGGAAACGTTGGTCATGAGCAAGATATTTCTTATGGTTACAGTGATGTTTTATACCCTATAGTAACAAAGAGATCAGTTAAGACTAGGGAGACTTCTGAGAAAACATCATTCAAGTATTTTACCCTGTTGATTTATTTTCACCAGATTAAATTACAATGGGAAACCTAGTAGTAGCTGGAGGTGACCAGCAGTCTTCAGGGACTGATTTGGTTTTACACAGTCTTAGATTAAGGATATTTACAGAGAAATTACTACTGTTAGTAAATCACAGTGGTTAGAACTAATTCATTTGAGGGGGGTGGGAGGGTGGGGGGCAAGACAGGTAATTGAAAAGAGTTGTCCAGAGATACAAAGAGAGCTCTTTAGATTGTGCTGCAAATTTCATATTTCAGATGCAGAAGCTGTGCCAGCTATATCTACGGTAGCATGTTGATGGCTACAGATAGCTGAGTAGATAAAATACAGTTGCTGTGCTGGGGAAAGGTAGACAGAAGGGCATTTGTAAGGAAGTCTGGATCCCTACAGAAGCTGACAGGGAAAGAAGGCAGGAAACAACAAAATAATAAAGATTATGTGGGATAGTGAATCACATTATCTCCAAATGTAATTTGGACAGAGGCTGCATTGATTATTTTACACACAGAACTACGACCTGGTCACAGGATACTATCTACCAAGACCAGCAGAGCTCAACAGGGTAGCAGTGGTGGAGAGCTTCAGTGCAGGCATTGGGAATGACTATTTGGGTTTTTAAAATTAAACGCAAGGCTGGAAATTTGGTTACTAGAACTGTGTCTGCTTAGGGACAGGAGATGTAGGTTTGTGGATTTCTAAAAAATGCTCAGCCCAAGGGGTGGGGAGCCCCAGCATGTTTCTCAGGTCAGTTATGAAGTTGGTTCTGGGGACATTATCTTCGTGGGAGAAATGCCAGTTCTCATCTAAGTGATTTCTGTCCTGCTATACAGCTCTTCATTCTAAATTGATATGGGGTTTTCATCTATCACAGGACAATTATTGCACTAGCAATGAAAATGGAAATCCTCCTTTGCCTGTGATGATCCTGAATTTCTCAAGAGTTATCATCCTTTAGGCCAGGTTGGATGGAGCTTTGAACAACCTGGTCTAGTGCTGCCCATGGCGGATGGGTTGGAACCATGTGGTCATTAAGGTCCCTTCCAACCCAAACCGTTCCATGATATCCACGATTTCTGGGTGAGCTCATGCTCAGCTCATGAGGTCGGTATTTGCTTCGCATCTGGCAGAGCCACGAGAGGGCACTCACTGTACGAGGTTTCATCACATCCCCTTCTCCAGGGCTAGAACAGGAATTCCTACAGGCCTGGGAGGGCTAATGTGTGCAGCTACACAAAATGCTCTAAATATTCTGGTCTGATATGTTTATAGAGTTTGATATGGCCTGTCATGGTGGGTCTCTACATCGCCTAGTGGGTGAGATAAATACCACTTTCATGTACAACATGAGGGAGGATAACAAGCTCTCCATGAATAAGCAATATGCTACTTAAATGCCCAAAGTATTCATAATATGGATGAGCTTTTAATGTGAAGATGGACATATTTATTCCTTACATTAGATCATGCATGTAAACAGAAAAAAGTTGTTTTTCACCTGTATTTTAAAGATATACCTAACCTTCCCTAAGAAAATTAGCGTAAAATAGGAAATATAAATGGAGAGGAATGTTAAAATCTTATAAGACAAAACAACAAATCAACAAATCAGTAAAAACTCATGTTTTTTTCAAGAGGTTCATCCACTTAGGAGAATCAGGATGCCCTTACCTCCCCTGGTCGGATTTTGATGTAGAAATTGTTCCTCTTGTAGGAAATTTTCAAAACCTTTGGCCAGGCAAATCTATTTATTCTGAGTCTGTCTCGATATATTAAGAGTCCACTTGCACAGACTCCTAGCATGATTTCCACTCCTTCGGAATCCTGGAATAGCAAGCAATGCACTTTGTTGAGTATTTCTATCCTTGCATCCTACCACGGATTCCTCTATTCCGTGTTTCTATCTGAGTTATGTCTTTTTAATGCATCAGCTGTAGTGACCTGATTTCTGAGCCCTACCCTACTCACTGAATGCATTCATGCAAATAATAGTAAGGTTGGGCAGGGTGAAGGAAACTCAGGGTTTCCAATGTTTCCTTACATTTTACAGACTCTGAAAGGAGAAGGGAAATTTTAGATGTCATTAAAAGAAATACATCAATCATATAGCAAAGTTTTATTAGCATAATAAAAAAGCATTATTAGCATAAATACCAGATTGAAAGTATGACAGCATACAAGTTTACTTCTCTTGGTATCACTCATCTCCATGACTAAGCCTTGTGAATCCTTAGATAAATTTTACTTCTGTAGTTTGCTCATCTTGGCTTTAGTAGGTTTGCTAGTTGCTTTAAGGCTTTTGCACCTTTGCTCAGTATTTTCACTTTGAAATGCCCCGTGGGCATAAAGTTGGGCATTTGGATGAGAGAAGATTATTTTTTAAAAGTGTGCAACTGTCCCTGTGCTATAACCTACGTTTGACAGGAGGCTGTAGCTCAGACACATTAGCACTACAAAAGATTTATCCACAATCTTATCAGAACATACCCATAAATATGTGGATTTTAAGTAAGAAATATAGATTTGTCTTTCTTTTAGAAGTCTTCAAACAGTCTAAAACCAATCTTCACTATCTTCTATCACTCTTTCTTTGTTTACTTGAGTACTAGTACTGATAGAGAAAAGAAGAATCCACCTTAAAATAACTGAGTTCCTCACAATTTTTTTTTAAAATAACCTAAAGTCAAAAAAGCCTGATCTCAGAAGCTTATGAAGATGTCACCCTATGATGACCAAGAAATGAATTCATCATTTTCCTCTGGTTTTCCCAGCCAGTTCTCTTTTAGGTATTCAGTGGAAATCTGATTACATTTAAAGACCAACACAATGGTATGCATGGTCAGTCATGATGAAAGAGCTACAGCACAGCTTGAAATGAAAAAAAAGTTTCAAAATCACAACATAGAAACAGTGGCATGAAGTCACTCCAGTATTACAAAACACACCAACAGAGGACATATGTTCTGACAATGATGGTATAACCACTTAAAGACAGATTTTTTTCTAAATACAGCTCATGTGTGGTATCACTGTCAGGCACTACAGAAAAGACAAAGCTAATATTTTTCAGTGTACTTCTGTTTCACTTTCCTAAGCAAAGAACAATGTCCAGATACAGTGAACACATTCTAAAAAATGAAGTCTCATTGCAGTAATCACACTGCCTGGTGAATGCCTGAAATGCAAGTGTGCTCATAGATGGAACATTTCTGTAGGTGCAAGCGGCTTCCTTTTTTCATACACTTTCTCAAAAACATGTCGAGGTGTGCCTTCTTCCCTTATCACCACCTTTGCTGCAGATCAAAGTTTATTCAAGACTTCTGTTACTTGTTGGTGTCAGAGACCGTTTCCCAATGTGATACTACTGGTGTAAAATGAAACCTGAATAAAAGAATTTGGCTTTTTTCAGGAGCCATGTGGTTACACAGGACAGAAACCTGTTAGCTGTAATGTCCAAGGCATATCCCTCTAGTTCTGCATGTGGATGGGAGGGGGGCAGCTTCCTCAGAATGGTGAGAACCCAGAGGACAAATCTGTCTATTTGAACATATTTTTCATGACAGCCTTGCATTCGGTAACTGAGAATGAGTTTTAATGTGAGCTGGTGAGTCCAACATCTGTCCAACACCAAAGATATTGACACAGCCTTAATGAATTAACATTTACATAGAGACATTTGCCATGGCACAGCTTCCAAAAGGTATGCACAGAGATACTTGTCCCCTAGCCTGACACCATCAAATCTCACTGGCAGACCTAATTAAAACTGAACATAAACTTCTCACTCAGAGTCTACTTTTCCCACGTTCAGCTCTGTTTTCAAGATGACTGTCAGGTTTCTTAACCCACAGACAGACACACCTTGCTTGTCACCACAGCTTTTTAAAATAAAGAGCAACAGTTTGGAGAGAGACTTTCTTTTCTACTAACTTCTCTTTCTCTGAGTCTTTTGATATGAAAAAAAGAAGTGCAAATCAGGATACTAAAACTTTTTCAGGCAAGAATAAATAAAACAGTCATCTTATAATATCCCATGTTAAGCTTCACAGCTTTTGTACAATATTCTGAAAAAATACTTATGTCTTAATGCTATGTTACATAAAATTTTCAGTAACAAAGCCTGTAACTTATTAAAAACAGTAATCCATTTAGTTGCTGGTTTTTAGATTTCTTTGCCTCGGAAAAAAAAAAGCTATCAAGTGACATTTGCCAATCCATTTCTCTCTGCTCCAAGTGCGCCTCAAGACAGTGTTTGTATCTGCAGGATACAGGGAAGCAGTGGCATCCCTCTTGGTTGATGTTGCCCACTGAGCTGTACACAGATATTTTTCATTTTCAGTGAAGGAAATTAACAGAACATAAAAGATTGCCTTGAATTCTGTAACACACATGCACACCTCCTATGAAAAACCCCAGGGACACAGTTGCAGGCTCTTTCAAGGTTCAAGCTGCAAATTAATCTCAATTCTTGAAAGGACCTGCTGCAGCAAAAAAAAAAAAAACAGGCTCACAATAATTTGACCTTTACAGAAAATGCAGTTCTCTCCACAGGGCAGAATTCTTTGGTTCCATACTTGTTTGCCAAGGATGCTTGCTAACCTCAAAAATGTTAAAATCCATTAGTCTTACTCTGAAGAGTGAATAGTAATTATTTATTTGGAAAAAAACCACTCTAAAACCAAAAATCAGACAACCAACACAAGGCTACTAAGTGACTTTCCCAAGCCACAGTAAGAATGACCATGTTTTATTCATAACTTAGCCTGCTGATGATTAGAGGAACTACTGGATCATGGGAGAATGTTTCCAGGAGAATTACTGCCCTCCCTGTCAACCGCAACAACCACACTTCAGGAAAAAGACAAGCTGCTGTCTTCCCATTATCATCAATCTGATTAGGTTTCCAGCACAGCTAAATAATTGCTTGAAAGCCCTTTGCAGCATAGAAATGATCTGTTATCCAGTTAAGATAGCATCGTTGGCCTTATTAAACTGGAAAATGTAGCTGAATTAAAATAAAATTGACCACTCTCCGGGCAGCTTCTGAAATCCTCCCTCATCACCTCATCCATTCAGTATTTTCCTCAAGGATAGCACTGTTTAATCAGCATGAAAGTTGATGTGCAACATCTTTAAAAATATAGGGTAACTTATGTTATGGTTACAGTCTATGTTTATGCTTATTTAATGAATTACCTTTCCTCATTTTGACACAATTCATTCCACAAAATTTCTGTCCCAAAAATACAAGAAAAATAAATCAGGGAGTACCATGAAGATCCAAGTACTATGCCACAGGAGACATATGGCTAGTGAAAGAACCAAAGTACATACCTTGGCATGATGGAGATCTACTCCATACATTGATAATTTTTTGGCATTCTCCAGGAAATGCATCTCAGCTTCTGCAGGTGTCATTCCCCTGTGGAAAAGTAAGCAATTCTAGCATAAATGTTAAGGAAACAGAATACAAAAGAAAATCTAGCCACTGGAAAGCATTTTCAGCCTGTCAGAACTATAGCCATACCCCTAAGGTAGCTGGGTACCCACCAGAGCCAAAGCCCTAGTGCAGACCCTATTAGCTCACATGCTGCAAATCTCTTCTCCATCTAAAGACACACAGAGCAGTCTTGCCAGGAAAACATTAAGTACACCACTGCAGAATTCAACATCTCCTCATGTACCAAGATGGTACCTGAAGCAGGCTAGAGTTCACACTGATGCCTTCTGCTTACCTGTGGCTCTTGTGCAGCTCGATCACTTTGTCCTCCAGCTCTTTAGTGTGGTTTGGCGCAAAGCGGAATTCGCTGATGTAGTCGCTGCCATACTCATCCGGGTCGTAGTCACCAAGCTCTGATTGCACGGTGTAGGAGCCCAGCAGGGCCAGTGTGACGAACGAGCAGGGCAGCCGACCCGAAACGATGTCATCTCTCAGCTGCAAGCAGAGGTAGTACCTGCAAGGGAGCACCAAGGCAGCTCAGACAAGTGCTGCCCCAAAGAAGCACTGCCCGAGCATCGGAAAGAGGCCTCGGCTCAAATAAGAATTTGCAGACGGCCAAGCCCAGAGATTTTCAGCCATTCACAAGGACAATAATAATTTTTGTTATCCCCAAAATACCAAGCTCTTGCCTAATTTGTCAGTAGGAACACCTAATTTATCTTTATACAGCAGAATGAAGATCTTTTAATAAAGTAGGTTATTACTTTGTTTAGTGACCTCGATGAAGAAATACCCATTAAACATACCAGATTTCTATCATAAATCACTTACATATAAAACTACCTGATCATTCTTTAAGGAGAAAAAATTAATTAAAACCCTCATATCCTGTTCATTTAAGAACAGAGAAACCTCCACGCCATTCAAAGAACATAAGCTGTCTCTTTAGCAACATGCTGTGCTTTCTCAAAAATATATTTAAACAGTAAATGCTGTTAAAACCACAGTAATGTGCAGTAAAAGGTTTCACCAGATAGATGAAAACACAAAATAAAATGAAGAGCACTGGTTTGGTTGCAATGGCAGAGTTCCCAAGAGAAATTTAAGAGTCTGAAGAAAAATAAAGCAATCCTTTCCTACGGAAGTCCTCTGTTCAACTGTGAACTCTTGACACTGTCTTTCTGCACCAGTACCTACCACAGGGGACCCTGATCTAGGCCAAAGGCTTCATGCTACCTTTAAAGCACAAAGGAGTCCATAAAGCCCCGAAGATTAAAAATATTCAAAGGTTGCAAAATATTGCAACAGGTTGGGGAATAGTTTGTTGATGGCACAAAACCTCATCGTGGATCAAAGTTTTTGTGCCTCCCTCCAAGGAGGAAGTCAGGTAAGGTTATGCTTTTTATTTTTTGTGTTGCGGTTGCAATGTGAATACAAAACCAAAGAGCAGAGGTGTAGAGTGCAGAGCTGAGTGAATTGGAGAGCAGGGAGCAGATATTAATTACCACCACATTCTCTATTCCATGCACATAAATTGCTTACTTTGTCAAATGATACACAAAACTTGCATGCATGCTTATTCTCATCTATCCTAGTTTCAGCTGGGAAAGAGTTCATTTTTCCCTAAGTAGCTGGTACAGTGTTTGCTCTGTTTTGGATTCAGTATGGTCATGAAACCACAACATTATCTCACTTATTTTCTTTCATAGTCATGATTTTGTTACAGTAATAACTTGTTACCACTGCCAAAAATGAGCATCAGGCATCTTTGTGAATATTAAAATTAACACTAAGAAATATACATATTGAAAAAGCTGGGGTTTAGGCTTAAGCTACACGAAATACTTCATAATGCAGAGGACATAAGATAATATGAAAAACAAAGAAAATAGGAATATAAAACATTTATTTCTTGTATAATTAGAGTGTAAATGATAACTGGAACAGCTTTTAAGCCACTTCAAAAAAGGTATTTAATGTTTAAAACACCTGGTAATGTCTTCAGATAGCTGGGCAGGGTCTGGAGGGTAGAATTTCACATTAAATGCAAAGTGCCAAGCACCACCTGGAAAAGAGCATAGATTGACTGAAAGTACACTGCAAATGAAAATATGTTATTCAATCACCAGCAGACTTAAAAATATTGTAGACAAGCAATTAATAAGGACAGGTTTCAGGATATTTTTCCCACACATACTGAAGATAATCTATTAGATCAGATTTTGCAGCTCTTTTTTTATTTAGTAGGATTTCCACGAAGTGAGGACTCTGAATGAGCAGTAATTTATTACTAATACTAAAAAAACCCCTCAGTCTGAAAACAAGGTTAATTGAAAATAAACCCCGCACAGTCTGTACAAGCTTTAAAAACCAATAACCCAAAATACAGAGATGCTGGAAACACCACAAGCCAGAGTAGGAATGGGCTCTGGAGCAGGGTAATGTGCTGAGGTCTAGCTGCCCAAATCAGCTCACAGCATATTCTCAGAGTGCTGCCTCAGCACACAGCTCCTTTCTCCAGCAGACATAAATTATTGTGCAGACAAAACTGCAAGGACAAACAGAGAGTATGACTGCAAAAGTACATAGTACCGGGGAAATCTTATTTAATTATTTCACTAAATTTAGTTGACCCACAAGATGGATACTGGTTTGTATCTCTAGAGTTAGCAAAATTATTTCTGGAGTGTTAGCTTTAAATTTTGTAAAAAAATAATATCAGGATTTAAAAATAGACTTGAACATGGTATGTAAATATAGAAGGTAGTCTGAAAGAAAGGGTTAGGTTACACAAGCACATGACTTGAACACAAATGAAAAGCAATAAAAAAAAATCCCAAACCACACTGTTCTTACAAGCAACAAGGAAATTTTATACCTTGGGAGGCTCCATTCACTTTGGTCGTCCACACATCTAATCTCAAATGTTCAAGACCAGGCTGGATGGGGCTTTGAACAACCTGGTTTAGTGGGAGGTGTCCCTGCCCATGGCAGAGGTTGAAATTAGGTGATCTTTAAGGTCCCATGCAATCCAAATGATTCAATGATTCTATGAATGTGCAAGAAGAATTTTGATGTTCACCATCATGACTTCAGCTCTTGATGAGACTTTTGGAATGCTTGATTCTAGGAACTTTTCCATTTTCTTGGGCCATAAAAGATGGTGAAAGGAAGATTTGGCTGGCAGTGAGGATGGGGCACGGTCCCATCAGAGAGTAGACTAACCCCAAGGTGGGAATGCAGCCAGAGGTGACACCTGGCTCCACAACAGATGGAAGGGACCATGGCCTGTAAACCCATTCCTTGGCACAAAAAAATTAATCAAGCCTATGATAAAGCCTACCATAATAGCAGAGACAGTAAAGATAGAGGAGTAAACAGTCTTCACCCCATATTTACAGGGCTGGAATACAACCTAACACTGTGCAAGTTAGTGGGTTATAACTAACAGGGTGTGAAGAAATGGTCTTTCTCAACCACTGGGATGAGCCAGCAGTGTGATCTGTGTGTTGTACAACTCAAGCAGCATTTAGCAGGACTATATATATATGTCTTGGAAAGCGTTATGGATAACAACACTACTTTTCCACTGTGGCCTATTCCAAACTTCTGGGATGAATCGTACAGAGAAAGCAAATCATTAGTCATTTTCTGCAGATACAACTGCCCACTGCTTCAAGTCCTAGGTGACACTTTTGAGCCTGGTTAATCTCCTGCTCTCACAACCCTTCATTGTCTATTTCATGGTTTGGGTACATATTAAATGTATTTCTAATACGTGGTGGGGAGCTGAGCTGCTTTACTTGCATTGAACATCTGTGTGACCTGACTCATTGTGGTCTAAAGCACCTTCCTTTCCAGATCCATCCCTTCATCAGATTTAAAAAAGGCAGATGTTCATTACTTTGTATTGCAGATCACTTACTTGTAATAAAATAATATTGGAGGAAAGGGGAAGTTGCTCACAGTAAGCTGGGAAATTTTCCCACCAGCATAAATTAACCCTTTGAATCTTGGAGAGGGAAGGGATTTATTTGCCAGGCCTGGCCCAACAAATGTTAACCATCAGATACATTTGTTTGTGAAAGCACAAGTGCTAGAAGAGGTCATTTACAAAATATGCAAAGAAAAAAATTTACTGAGGTTTTTCTGCCCACAGAAGTCATACGCATAAACATTTTGTCAATTTTTAAAAGTAAGGGGAAGTAAACAAACACAAGTCAAGTCTTGAGCCCAGCAGTCTCAAAAAGGTTTTCCTTTGAGAGGTTTTTGAATTTCTAATGTAGCAGATGCCTAATTATAACAATTGAGCTTTTAAAAAGATTCATGTGAATCAGAAAATTGACTGAATGGTCATTTTAGGAGCAAAGATCAATCTTCTGAAATGCAGAAAGTAAAAGTATTTTAGATAGACTAGTATCTTTATATCAGTGAATTATTTCAGTGTGGGTCATGAGCAGTCTTTCTGGATATGATATAAATATCAGCAATGCAAGAAATAATTCATATACGTGGTCTAGTCCCTAAGGTTACATTGCTTAATGTCAAACTTCAGGATTTTGCATCTCTGCAAATGTCAAGTTGTTTTCAGCAATGCAAGTTCACATGTTACAAGCATCAGTAATGCCTCACCATCATCATAGGGTAAAAAAATCAAAAGGATTTAAAAATCTAAAGGCAGATAATTCCTTTGCTCAAGACTTGGGACAGGATACAAAAGATGACTGTGAAATAGGTTTTTCCCCATGGGGAGACATGTAGAAGGGGCCATGATAACAAACTTACTTCGGATCTGCTTCTTGATTTCCTTGGCAGGGTCCAACCAATTCTGCAAAGAAAATGTTTCTTTTTTTTCAATTTGAATCAGAAAATACAATAAACATTATTTTTAAACAGTGGTATAAGTCAAAACTAGAACATGTGAAGCTCTGCACTCCTTTGTCCTTGAAGTAGCAATAGGCAGGGCTAACACAAATTTTTAAGATGTGGCCATGAGTAGCAACAGGATTTCTATTAACCTTCACAGACATTGAGAGCCTGAATGATTTGAAATAAAAAATAGGAATTAGTAAAATGAAGCCATAGAGATCTTTTTGCAGAGTATCTTTTGGGAAAACTAAATTTCTACAAGCTTGTTGCAAAGAGATGTTTTTGACTGATTTTTTTTTTTTTTTTATCCTCCAGTCCTGGAAAGGTTGAAAAGACTTGCTAGAGGATAAGCAAATGCAGAGTAGGGCACTACTCTGTTTGCAACACAGCATGGGCATGAGGGGCTCCCCAGAGAAAACCAGAGGCAGCACCACAGCACCTCTGCCCCCATCCACACCATGCAGAGCCCAGTGACTGTGCAAGACAAAACCCCTGCTGAGGTGGTGGAGAATTATCCTGGTGATGTGTTAGTACTCCATGGATGCCAAGGAGCAGATGAAATTCCTCTGGAGGAGGCACACAGCAGCTTGGGGTCTCAGTGCCTCTGCTGTCTTGACCTCTAAGAGAATCAAATTAATATTTAAAATACGTCAAAGCCCAGAACAAAAAGTTCGCTTTCCCCGGGAAAGTTCCACTCTCTCCAAAGAAAGATAAACAAATGTATCAGAGAGACAATAAAACACTAAAGAGATAGCGAGCAAGCAGAACACAACAATCCCTCCCCAACAAAAACAACCAGTTTGCAGCTGTCCAAACCTTCTCTGTTCTGCAAAACATGAGCCTGAAGATCTTCAGCTATTGCTGCACAGAAAAGCACACTATGCACCAAGAAATTAAAGACACATTAGGATTTCTGTTTACAAAGATGACGTGGGATACGAGCACATATGTTGTCTGGCTGGAAGTTATGTGCCAGAGGATGGAGGTGAATTAAAACTACTTTGACATTAAAAAGATGCATGTTATTGATCAATAAAAGTGGTGGCAGGCAGTTAACTGTTTATCTCTGTAAAGTAACTGGTGACCCATAAATGTTTCACTCTTCTAAACTCCATATTAATAATGAATCCATGCTTCTCTTTCCTGTAGGAAAGCATACCTATTTGAAAATGCATTTAGACTTCTACTTAGCTTTTCTCAAAACTCAAAACTAAGCATATGATAAAGCATTATCTTGCACTCGCATGGATCAAGTCTCTGCTTAAGTGATTTCTTAAATTAGAAACAAAGAAGTCTGTGAAGAAAGGGGGGAAAATAAATAAAAAGACCAATTTATTTCATATCATATACATATACATTATGAAACAAAAGAAAACCTAAAAAGCACATCTGTTGTTCCCACAAGACATAAGCAGCTAAAAAAGTAGTAGCAGCTTCAGCTCCATCAGGGAAGATCTTTAAGGCCACACAAAGCACAAAATACCTTCAGCTGGCAAGCTCTGCTGAGCTACTGTGCATATTGCTGAGAGGTTTTGTACTGGCTCTGTCAAAATATTTATCTTAAAATGCCAAAATAACACAACATATTTTAAATTATTCTTTGGTACTCTCTCTTTCATCGTACCATGTCCCAAACAATGTATGTACATATCACCTGCACATTAGATCATCTTCAACACTCGTAATACACAGCTTGCTTCATACTGAAATCAGAATGCAGGACAGCAGAATGTGATTCACTATCGCTACCAGCTGCTTCTGAAGACTAATGTCTTTAGTCAAATCAAAAATAATGCTAAGATAAAGTCAAGGCTTACAGCCTTCCCTTATCTTAGCAGTTAGCAGGAGCAGTCAGTCACCTCCTGCCTATCTGTGTCCCGACCACTATTATTAAACCATATTTTAGTATTATATGTTTTGCAGTGTATCTATGAGTGTAAATATGACTTTTATCTATGACACTCAAGGAATAAATCATACCAGAAAGAGCACCAGCTATATGATTTATATCTCTCGTGTCATAAATAGCCAAAAGGGAGGGAACTCAGGGAAACACAAAAGATGCTCTTGAGAAGTAGAGTCACAAAAAACAATAGCTCAAACTGTGTCTATGAAACCTGGCAAAGAAGATAAAACAAACTTCTGGATTGTTTGCAGCTGTCTGGGGAGTGTCTCAGGGAGTTCTGATGTTCACATGCCAAAGGACACCTGCAGTTTTGTGGGTTACCTTTTGGTTTTCTGTGTCCCTGTATGTTAGCCCAAAGTAGTCTTTTTCCAAAAGGTTCAGATGCTCGCACACTTTGTCGAATAGCACTTGACCTCTGGAACGTTTCTGTGGGAAATGAAAAGAAAACAAACAAAAAGGATGCTTCAATTTGCAAAATAAAGCATTAAAATAATGCCTTTTCTGTCAGACCAGTAACTTCAAAATTAATCAAATCAATGTATCCATCTTTCCAAGCTATTGATCTGGAGCTTCATAAGAATCTGCTGAATGGGGCAAAACCTCTTTTTCTAAAACCTCAAGTCTTCTTACAGAGTTAATAATTCGTCATACATGTCAACTTCCAATAGAAAAAATTTCTTCAGTCTTTCAGAAACTTGAAGAGCATGATGAGGCCGTATCTCTGCAAACCAAACCAATTCTTTGTATGCAAGTAGCAACAAATAGCAGTACAAAATATTCCTGGTCATGGATTATCAGAGTAGTGACTAGGAGGGCAATCCACTGGAGGAAAAACCAAACAGGGATCTACTTTTTGCTTCGGTAACAGTGTGGACTGATTTCAGGACCTATTTTTGCCTAATACACAGGGAAATGTGATTACCCCATCTATGGAAATCACAGAAAGAGCCTAGTATCTGGCTGGGAACACAGCTGGGCAAAAAAGCCAGCTTTCCAGTGCCCCACTAACCTTCTTTACTACCAGCATGTCAGATGAGATGACCTCTCACTGTCAACATCCAGAGACCTTAGCAGAAGCTTTGTAGTATCTATCATACTGGACAGTAAAAATTCAGGTCATCCTGTTTCTCAGTGTTGTATGTGAAATTGAGAAAATCTCCAGAAAACCAAACAGACAGAAATATCCTCTTTATAACCTATGCATGCCAACTTTGATATGTATTGACTATGATAAACAATTCAAAATTATTTGGGCCATATTCATCACTGTTTCATCACTGCCTGCTTCCCTAAATGCAACTCAGCTAAAGGAAAAAGTCTCCCCATTTTATTCTGACCACTGATCACATGCATACATAAATATTTTAGTTAGCGTCAGTGCACCATTTTCTTTATCTGTTAGTATACATAAGACTAGAAGTAGACTGGAAATACACTACTTGCTTCAAAGGCAATGCAAGGCGTTGACAAAAAAGAGGAGAGAATGCCACCTCCAAATTTACGTTCCTCTGCTGACAGAGCTGTGCCCAGACTGCGCTGCCAACCCAGCAGCCTTGGCTGGAAGAGGGTAGTTCAAAATCCAAGCAGACACAGCTATGCCAACAAACCCATGGAGCTCAACACTGGCCTCAAACTATTTTAGAAGCTGTAAGCAAGCCAAGAGAAAAAAAGGAAAGAACTGAGGGTTGCTGCCTAACACTCAGTGAAAACATCACAAGAGATGATGGAGGAAGTTGTGAAGGGTAATCTAATTTGTGTTAAATTTGTTATTTGTACTGGGATTTAAATGGTGTATTTTAAAGGACACTGGAAAACATCCTTTACATTTTTATCAATGGAGAAACTGAAGCGTGGCCTAAAAAATGTTCTCCAGCTGAGGAGAAAAAAAAAAAAAAAACAGGCCCAGAAGAGCATTACAAGTGTATTCCTGTAACTTCATTTACTGTGCCTTCCAGCATTATTTGAGCAAACAGCTCTAGGGCCTTGTTCTGCGTGTCACATGCTTTCCACCCTGCAAGTAGGAAGCATAAATATGCCCCAACTCCTTCGTAATGTCAAACAAATGTTTAGTTGATTCTTCACACCCTGAATGTGAAAGTAGGCAACAAGAGGTTGGTGGCTTTTATACTTGGTGCTCTCTCTAGAGGAAGAGGTGGATAAAAAAGATCTTAATACTGGTGTGAGGAGGGGAACCTACTAAGAAACTTCAAGCCAAAATGTTCACATTTCTGCTATAAGCAAGCAGTGTTGCATTTTGCCAAATTTATTGCTCTTCTTAACAAACTAAATAGTTGTACCAGATAGAGAAAAACAAGCAAGTTAGCTCTAGAGGAGACCAGCTTTGAGAAACGCTATGTCTGTGCCAGTGCACCATTTACATGCATTCAAATTGTGGCACTTCAGTGCTCTCTTAATTTTAAGAGTCACTTAAGGCCAACACAGAAGTCATTTTATGTGGCAAATCCATACAGCTACACAGATGTCTTTTTTGAGAAATAGTAGCTAGCAGCTGCAAGGTATAGTGTTTTAACAGGGAATTACAGGAAACAGTTGTGCAGGACTGTGCTGTAATAAAACCCAAATGCCCAGAAAACCCCCAGTGCACAGTATTTCTTGTTTGGCTACACACTGCAAGAGGGAGTATCTATGGCAATCTGGAACAATTTTCAAGGCAATGTAACCTCCTCTTTCTCCTCCTGTATGAAGATGTCCAAGTTGTACTCAAGTCATTTTCCACAAAATTCCTGCTGCACTGGGATATGGGAAACCCCTGCTGGTGGTGCAAGAGGACATGAGACAAACAACATGTAACAGACTGCCCCACCTGGCCGGGGTCTTCTCTTCACCATCACAAGGTAAGAAGTTGTGGTGGTTGAGGGAAAGTCTTACAAGACCACTTCTCCCCCTACAGAAATGGCCATTAGTGTCCAAACAGATGAGCCTCACATTGTAGCCTCACCACTGCCTCTGAATGCCTGTTCCCAGGTCAGAGATGACCTGGAGGAAAAGGGTTTAGAAGACTCTGGTCATCTGGGCAGTTGGAGTAGCCTAGCAGTGGAGTCACCCCTGCTGTTCTCCTAATGCAAGAGAAATCCTCATGCCCCTGCATAAGGGCAGCAGTGCCACCTTGTACCCATGTGTTGTGAGCAGGCACACTGTTTCTAAAGCATCATTGCACAGAAACATACTGAAGGGAAGCAACTGCATAAATTAATGTGAAATTAGGAAGTTCAATTAGAAATATATAATTAAAGCAATTGAACAGACCTCTTTTGCCCTTGTTAATCGTTTTTATTTTACTGCATACCCAAATAACCATGCCATGAAAGGAAAGGATGTCATTGCTTTGGCAGGGAGAGAATGGGAGAAGGAGAAAAAGGTCAACTTACAAATTCATACAACTCCTCAATCCATTTTAAACCTTTGCTTTCCACTATTTTGGAGTGACAAGTCTAAGACGATGGAAGATTGACAGTCTGCTGGTTACTGTGGATCACAAGTTAATGCCAAAAATGCCAATCAATTCTCAGCAGTCCAAAAAATGTGGATCAAAAATAAATAGAAAAAAGAAGACTTTGTGCTATAAAATACTGACTTTGTAAATGAAAAAAAATCTGAAAGGTAAATCTGGCAAGAGTATCCACTAGAAATATTCTTAGATATTTTTCAAGAATGAATGGGGTGAAACAAAATGTGCAGATGTGAAAAAATGCTTTGCTTAAGCTCTGAGAAATTAAGTAAACGGAAGGAACACAACACAGAGATTAAACAGTATAAATGAACATAAAGGTCTGGGAGCAAAAATGTTATGTTTTTTCACAGCCTCATCCCTGCAGGTCTATAATGAGACCAGGGTTCTCTCTTGAAGCTGGAATGGGAATAAACATCCTCCTGGTGAAGCTCCCAGTGAAAGGAGCCAGCAGCAGCAAACTCGGCAAGCCAGTGCCTGCCAGCAATTCTCACACACAAGGAGAAGCAGCCTCTCTTCTCACCAGCTTCTCCTCAGTTTAGAAACTGAGCCTTTCTCTCCTTGGGATGCTGAAGGTCACAAAAGGCTCTCTTGTCCCCTGACTGGCTCCTGCACCATGCTCAAATCTTTCCACATCATCTTCTTCAGCCCATATCCCTCTATCATACCCCTATTGCCTTATAAGATCATCAGACCAAGATTGTGTGAACACAGAGTGAAGAGCTCAAAAATTTAAGTATTTCCATCTCTGCTCTGCCTGGATAACAAGATTATTATCAAGTCAACCTGCCCTGTCCCTGAAACACAATCATTTACAGTCGTCCTGAAGGCCATTTTGGCACCCACTCTGATAATGCAGCCTGAGTTTCTGATACACCTCACCCTGAATGACCCACTTTCACTTGTTGGGTAACCTCCAACCTACAGGACCAGCTATCTTTCCTAGCTCTATGCCAGCTAGAGCCATCCATGCTGAGGACCTGTCAGTAGTCAGGCTTCTTTCAGACAGAATCCAACCCTCTGTCTGACAGATTTCTCTCTGGAGGGGCAATGCCACTCTGGGACTGGTAGCTCAACATGGCTGAGGAGCCAATGTTCTCAAAGGATTTCAAGGCATTGGCCAGGGAATGCCACAGCTGTCCTGACTGTACCTGCTCACTGCCCTGGCCACTGCCATGCTCATGTCAGGGGCCTCTCCAGTCCCTTTGAACCAACATGGCTGTGATACTGGGATCCCTCTGCACCTCCCCAGGTGCTAAGGGGTTCAGTGTCTGATTACAGGGTAGAGTGTTGGTCTACTCTCAAGGCTCTATTTTTGCTCACTAGCAGATTACCCTCTTCTCACTGAGAGGGGAAACTGGATGAGGAGCTGACAAGCAGCAAGCAGCCCTCTCTGCTTCCTAAAAATGAGAACTATTGCAGCCTCCAAAGCGACGCAGTTTGGGGCAGTTCTACTTTGGTATTCAACGTTGCAGCCTCATGTGGGTGCAGAACGCTGAGCAAGGGCTACTAGCAGCATGGAATCAATTACAAGAGATTGCATTCAGACCAAATTTTGCTGTGTTAGGGAAAACACAAAGTGAGAACAGAGTTCCCACAGCCAAATATCTATAACAGGATTAATTTTTGCCACAATAACCATCAACTTCACTGCACAATAACCGCAAGGTCAGGACAGCCCAATGGACTGAAACTTCCCTTTCTGATCAGTTGAGGAGCACAACAATATGAAAATGTATCACAGCTGTGGACCTGGATTTTGAAAGGGAAGAATTTCCATGTAACTTTCTGCACAAATACATATGCAAACGACCTTGCTGCTTTCCTGGGAAAAGTTGCCAAGCTGCCAGCGAGCAATGTCACACTAGCGTTAACTTGGCATCCAGCTCCATACAATTACTGTAATAACTCCACTTAGGATTGCTGGAATAAGGACAAACAGATCAGTATCATGAAATCCTGGTATGAATAATTGGACTCGAACCGATGTTGAGGTTATCTGGTTCACATTCCTAATTAGCTTCTGCACTTTCCAATGGATCTCAACAATGCACTGTGTAAATGTGTGGGCTGGCTGTAGCCCTGCATGCTGTAATGAATTTTTGGCATGTGGTTATACTAACCTCTTCCTTTTCCCCTCTTCCTTCTGGTGGGGAAGAATCAAATATTTTTTTTTTTCCCATTTCCAATACTTCAATGTTTTTTTGATGAAAAAGATTCCAGTTGTGCACAGACTACTGATTTTATTTCATTTTACTGTTCTAATTTAAATTACCTTTTGCAATTTAATTTGGTTGATACTTTCATTTTTGACACCACATGGGAAGTCTGGTAGTTTCTTATGTGAAAACACAAGTAAAACACCTGCAAAAGTTAAAATGTATATGGCAACAAATAAGTAGAACACACAAGGGGAAACTTCTCCATCCTCACATTGCAGCTTCTGCAATTATTCTTGCAACACAAACAAGTGAAAATGATTAATTGGTTGTCAGGAATACTTCGTAATCACCACAGAGAGCACTCTCTTAACAAAATTTCCCCAGCTGAGTCTCTGAGTCGCTGAATTCCAGCCTCCTGACAAGACAATTCCTCATTCTTTCCTTTACCCAATTTACACGAAATATATGCCAAATCCCAGGAAAAAAAAAAAAAACACCACAAAAAACAACACAAACCACACTTCTGCAAATACTCACTACTTGCAAGCTAAAGTGACCAAGCCTGCAAGATCACTTTTGTATCGAGAACCCCATTTCTGGGGGAAGGGATATGAACATCATACCTATGTCATAAGCTAATATGCATAGGAAGTAGGTATATAATTTGATGCATACATGCAAAAAGATGCGAATTTTTAAGTGGATGTTCATTGTAATTCCAAATATAGAGATGCTTGTGGCCACATCACGTGGCTTCTCCATCTACAGAAAGTCAGTCAGAGATTCTAAACTAACACAGTCATTCTGCTAAGGAGCATATTTTTATCTGTGAATGAAATAATAATCATCATACCATGACACTTCACATGTTTTTCCTGAAAAGAGATTGAGCTGTTCAAGAAGCAAAGAGCTGAACTGAGACATTCTAGAAGCTAATTATTGCACTTGAGGCCAGAAAATTTCGAAACATGAGAACATGTTTTTTGAACATGTCTTGATTGAAGCCAACAGAAAGAAATAGCATTTTTTTTCTCAAGGAAGATAAATGGGAAAAGTAATTACAAAGAAGTTTAATTTTATTTCACTTCTACACATATGTAATGTGAATTTTCAAAGGATTTACTATTTCCCTGTTTATACTTCTCCATAGTTTCTCTCCACAGGGAAAAGAAGATGAAGCAGAAAGGTGACAGGAGAGAAAACAACCCCTGAATTTCTTCAAAACTATCGTTTCTCAGCTGAAGTTCGCAGCAGGAAGTAAGATAGGAGAATCCAGAAAAAAAAGCAGGATAGAGAATCTTTCCTGGAGTCTTAACTGGCTGAAAATCAGCAAATTTTCCTCTGGTTTACTGAAGTAAATATCACATGTGTAATGTGTACGATAAAAACATCTGTGAGCATAACTCGACTTAACCACTGGAATTTGGGTCTTTAAATCCCTTACTGTGCTTTCTGAAAATGGCACTGGCAGTTCTAGAAGCATCATCAACAGTTAATTCATCTGAAAGTTCAGCGTGCTGTTAGTCATGTTCTAGTCATTCCATAAAACGTTTTCAAGTAATTTCTGCTAGGGAAATGAAGGCTCCTTTGCTGAAGTTACCAGTGCAACACTGTATGCCAAAGACAAAGGTACTTTATACAGTGACAAAGCAAACAAATGTCCTACTCCCCTCTTCCACACAGACCAACAAGAGAAAAAAAAAAGCTTAAACATAAAGAAAATTAACTCATATTGTCTTTTTATTCCAGCTACTTTGTTTTTTGCAGAAAAAAAATCTGCATATGCAAAGTATTATAAACCAATGGCTTGGGTTGGAAGTACCCTTAAAGATCATCTAGTTCCACCTCTCCTGCCATAAGCAGAGACACCTTCCACTCAACCAGGCTGCTCGAAGTCCCATCCAACCTGGCTTTGAACACTTCCAGGGATGGGGCATCCACAACTACTCTGGGCACCCTCACAGTAAAGAATTTCCTTCTAACAACCAACAGAAATATTCCCTCTTTTAGTTTAAAACAGCTTGTCTTTGTCCTACCACTATCTGTCTGAGTAAAATGTCTCTTTCCCTCTTTTCTGTAAGCCCCCTATAACTACTGGAAGGGCACAATAAAGTTTCCCTGGATCCTTGTCCAAGGCTGAACCACCCCAACCCTCTCAGTCCTGTCTTTACAGGAGAGGTGCTCCAGCCCTCTGAGAATCTTTGCCGCCCTCCGCTGGATGAGGAAGAGACATAAATATCCAAAATATAGCACATAATCATTAATAATAAATGTTTGTTAGTATATCCCTAGGATGGACAGAATGCTCTCATCCAGTTTGTATGCAGTTGGCCAGCAAGTACAGGAGATATTGAGCAAGACATTTGTGTCAGCCTTTCAGGATGCAAAGGGAAAAAAGACACACTCCAAGAAAAGAAAATGTTCAAAGCAAAATATACTTGATTCTTTGTTCTCAAAGTTTTCCATATTTCAGTGGCAAACTGTATTTGGAAATGTCCCAAGTCAAAATTCCAAATAATATATAGTGAATAAAATATTTAGCCAAAAGTGGGGAGAAAGAAGAATTAGGCAATTTCAGAGAGATTTTGTTGAATAAAAGCTATATTAAAAGGACTTTTTTTTTTCCATTATGAAGCTACTTCATGTACAGAAATGCTTTTCCTGAAAGCTGTGTATCAATACCAACTCTCCAACTGTTCTATTTCTTTATTAGCTACTTTATTTATGAACCTTCATAAAACATCCCAGTAGGTGACTGATATAGACTAATAGTTTGAAATAAAACCTGCAATAACATTTTGCATATCTGTCTCTGCCTTTTAATTTAGAACACTATTTTATACTGCTCTGCACATATAAATGAATGCCACATAAGGAAACAGAGTAGGTGAGAAGGTATTTTAACATACAGTGATGACTGATCACTTCCTTTTTTTTCCCCCATTATGGTAGTACTATAATTCAGCATCTTATTGATATTTATTGCAGTACACAATATTGAAATTTATTACTATTCCTGAAAATAACCTTTTCTGTCAACTGCTAAACAAGCATTTAGAAAAAGAGATAAATGCTTAGCACTGCCTATGCGACAGTTACACACCTCCAGCAAATGTCAATGACATTGTATAATATGACACAGTTTTTATCAGGGGCAACCTTCTTTAATGCCATTTGAGCTCACAATCCTAAACAGCCAGCACTAATCTAAAAAAACCCAGAGGACTGCTAAATCCCAGTAAGAAGATTGGTGACCTAGTCCCAATTCTGGCATCAAACCAAATTAGGGTTTTTGCCTTCTACATCAGCAGCAGAGATCACACCAGCACTGGCACCACCCAAGCTCTAAGTGTACTGATGGGTGCTCCGCACAGTTTGCATCCTTGGGAAAATAGTGAGCATTCCATTCATGACAGTGCAACCACGCTGGGGGCACTTGATAAAAAATAAACACTTCATTTTTAATGTTTTTGTTATGTGGAAGAGTGAGAGCCATGTCTGCACATGCACAGTGGCTACAGAAGTACCTGTCAAATGTGATGATCAAATGCATCCCAAGTGAATCAACAGCATACTGTATAAACTGAGATCTGCTACCAGCATATAAGCACTACTCTCCAGTATTTTAATATGAAAACAGTGGACATGATTTCTCCATTAGAAATTCTGTTCTCAGCACATTTATTAGTGTCACACATTTTTTAAATCATGACATAAAATAATAAACAGTATTCCATTTATGAAGGCTTTTCAGCAGAGAAAGTAACCCCCTCACTCAGCTTTCTTGAGAGCACAGATTGTTTGGTCTTGGATTTTAGCTAGACATGCAGCTGATCCATTGGCTTAATGCCTCCTGATTGCCCTACCATCTCCTCAAGACACTCTGAAGTAACTCAGGCAGGTCTCTTAGGATTCACTACAGCAGCTGAAGCTTTCCAGTGGCAGATATAAATATTTTCCTTTTTCTACCTATACTTGGACAAACTCAGCAAACACTCATCTCTCCTCATCTCACATGTTAACTAACTGTACACAGCCCTAGTACCAACACAGCAAGGGGAACCAATCACTACCTGAAATATAAATAGTCCTTGGCATATATCAACAATAAAATCATAAACAGTTTGTTTATTTTCAGCTGAAAAAAGCTCTACTGTCAACATAGTCCGATTTACAGAGTAATCTTGCCATACGAATTTAAAAGCCACAGAGCTCTCTCTGACCTACATTGCCAGCCTAGGAAAAAAAATACACCACAGAGAAAGAGGCTCTTGAGGCAGAAGAGGGAGCAGGATGATCAACCTTTTAGATATTGGGTACCTTTGAAGATATTGCACCATCAGTGCTGGGGTTTTCATGAAAACTAACATAGCCTGGTCTCAAGCTACATCCAAGCTTTATCCACTTCAGATCAAAACCATTTCTGCCAGAGTGAGATAAACCATGAGAGACAGACCTTGCTGCCTATCAACACTTTTCTTTGCAAGCAGATATTTCACCACCCAGTCCCATCTATGATATTCTGTTCACTATATCAACAGTCATGGATAAGAAAACATAAAAGCAGCCCAGTGCTGCATGAGGCTCAGCTGGAAAAAAAAAATCACATATATGAGGCATTAAGATTTTCTTTGACATGTGAATATATTTAGAAGATGATAATAAAGTGAAGATTTACTTAGTTTGGGTCTGGAAATGGCAACTCTTAGTGTAAATGTGGGGATAGCACCTATAAATTAGAGAAACTAGAAACAGAGCTGATGATGAATTTAGACAGCTTGGTTGGAACTGGAACAAGAAGCAGGCACTTCAGTGACACAGAAACAAAGCAGGAAACATGACAAAATGCATGGACACTTGGCAGGAGCTTGACTGGGCAGCGACATGAAAATCAGCAACTTCTGTGTTGGTTGGGCATGAGGTAGAGGGGGAATGTACACATTGTACAGAAACAGCAAAAGGCTTTGAGTGTCCATTTAGAAAAGGGAAAAGACAAAGCCCTTCTACCACTCTTTTTGATTTGTATTCCTGCAGTCATTGAAATTACTTGCAGAGGTTAAGTGCTGGCTGTACAAGGCACTCTGGTAAGAAGCTGGAGGCTCTCTGGGGCAAAGACCACCCCAGGCAATAAGGCTGAAGAAGACAAACATGAAGGGACTGATGCAGTCTTACCCTGGTGAGGCCATCAGCAAGGATGGTGACAAGGACAGGACTCCTGGAGTTGACAGGACTCCTGGAGCCAACAGACCTCTATCAGTCTGGGGTGAAAGACAGGTGGAAGACCATCCTCTCCTGGGATCTTGCAAACAGATTAACCAGCAATGAACCATGCAGTACCTCTGTTTGAGTGTCCATGACCAAACCTAGTTTTTTAAAATTTTTGCCAGACGGAGAACAAGCTCCTGTTGCCTGGCTTGCGTCCAACTCCTTCCCCAATGGGAGGGAACCAGAGGTAAAATTTCAGTAGGAAGTTTTCAGCTAATCATTTATTCCCAAAATATATGCAGTTTCAGAGCAGATGAAAGTATTTGTCGATGTAGGTGAACCCCTCACAATAGTTTTCAATGTTATGAAAAATGGCTGGCACCTCCAAGGCATCAAAATGAGTATTTTTACCTGATAAACTCAACATTTCACTACACAAATAATTTTCAGAAACTATTAGCAAAAGGCAATAGCTACGAGGACTAGATGCAGAAAATGTAGATGTGGAGAAAATGTGCAAAAAATATATTTTTTAAGCTTCTGGCATGACTACGACTGTGTCCTCTGCTGTGCCAAAACGTGCAATTTAAGGCCCTACCTGCTGTTCACGTGGTACATCTAAAGGAGTGACTTAGTTTTAATTCTTGGTTCCTCATTCAGTCTATAAAATACTTGCATATTAACTGGAGAAAATATCTGTCCAATCATTTAGGTCATGAGAGACCTTCCTAAATACCATACAGCCCAGACATTCCCAGCCACAGGAACCTGTGGGGGACCTGAGACTCCCCTGGCAAGGCAGAAATGCTCCACCCCCATTTCCTCAGCCTTGTGGCATTTCCAAAAGGCTTAGCTCAACGTAACTTGTTTTGATTTAGATTTCTTTAGTTTCAGTGAAATAAGAATAAAAACAATAGTCATAATCACTAAAAGGCATCACAAACATTTTCATTTATTCTTTAATTACCAAACTGAAGAAAAAAAAAACCCTTTCTCTGCTCAGCCTCACAGTTGATAAATATTAACTGGATAACATTGGGGCTGATTTCCAGATCATTGTGCTTCTTAAATTGAAGTATCTGAACTCATAAAGAGGAGTATTTGGAAAAAGCAAGTCAGAAGAACTGTATATTAACTTTATTCAGCGGAAACATATTCAGGCAATACTCAGACTCCTACTGACATGTGTCAGGTAACATAGATCTTAAGTGAATCCCCTGGCTAATCCAAGTCAGCCCTAATTAGAGGGTCTGGGGACAGAAAACATGCTATGCAACAGCAATGATGCCTCTCAACCCAGTCGCTTTTACTGAAACATATCCTGGGGAAGGAACGAAGCCCAAAACAAAGGTCTTCATATTAAGTTAAGTGAAATGTAAGGAATGAGTAGGTCAAAAGGAAAAGACTTATTAAAAAAAAGTCCCTCTTGCATTCAGTAATCAGTTTCACATGTAAAGCCATTTGCAAGAGACTGCGTGGAATTCATTATACAATTAAAATGGGCATGGGGTAACCGAAACTTTATCCTTCAGAATGCAGAGTGCATTTATTACAAGTTTTCCTTCCTGACCTTAAAACCTATCTCAAAAAGGAGGAGAAATTTGATGTTACTAAACTCCCCCTGCAAGAGCAGTTTGCAGGTCCACACATGGCAACTCCCAGGGAAGGGTTAGCTTGGACACTGTGTGTGGAGGGGGACCATGAGGCCGTGCATTTCCCCTCTATCATACAGAAACACAGGAGGATTTTTCCTCCAGAGGGAGTCTTGTGGGTCAGGAAAAGCAGCACAGGCGGCCACTGGTCTCTTGCATTTCTGGTGGAGGTGGGAGTGCAGAAATAATTCCACTTGTTCTCTTCAAACCTGTCCTAAGGCAATCTTTAATTATTTATTTTTTAAAGGAAGCATCCTGTATTCACACTTTTTAACAGGAAAATGAGAAATTAATGAAAAATGTGATACTTCAACTATTAGAGAATCCATTTATGCCATGTCCATTTTGTCTTCAAAAAGGATTATCAGCTCATACTTGTGTAGGGCAGAAAGGAAGGGTCCAGTTCACTCCAGTCTACTTTGGTCCATGTTACAAATCCTGGTTTAAAATGTCTGAAAAGAAAACTTCCTGCTAGTTCAACTCAAGCATGCTACTCTGATGTCACCTAAGGATGTGGGGAAACACATTAAGAAAGTGGGGTCTCCACCAGGGAGGAAGTCACCAGGGGTTCATCACAAAGGTGTAATAGTGGCTACAGCATGGCACACCAAATCACTGTCCAGGTTGCAATGGCAGCATGACTGAGAAAGCTAGAGTTTAAAAACACCCATGTACAGTGTATTTTTACCTTCCTACCCTTCCTACCTCAGCTGACCCCCACTCACACAGAAGGGGGAGTTTAACAGTAATACTTTGTGAGATGTTGTTTCTCCATGTGCTGTGCAGCTTATCTGGATCCTACGTCAACTTGCTGTTTGATGTAGGGCTGCAGAGATGCCACAGACAGGCTGCCATGGTAACATTTGTTTTCATTCACTGGTGGCCTGCATGATAAGAAAGTCTGAGTGGTACAGGAATGACGAAAGAGTATAAATTACTAATGGCCTCAGACAGCTGGGCCTTTCAAAATTAAATCTAATTATTTTACCATTTATTTAGACAGATTATGTTACAGCTTTCTGTCCTCACATTGTGAGTGACAGCATGTATATATTTAGAGCAGAAACAAAGACAAATTCCAACTTGTTTTAGGAAGACACTTTAAATTAGGCTACGTGTAATGGAGAGCATGACGGCTTGTTCCACTTGCATCTTTTAATTAAAGTGCAGTGGTCTAGACAACAGAAAATTGAGATGGGGCAGATATGGACAAGAAGGGAAATAAATCCCAGAAAATACATAATTGTACTACAGCATTCTAAAACTCCTACTTAAAACTTAAGAAACCCAGAAATAAATTATTTTTGCTTGTTTTCTTGAATCTTAGGAAAAGCTTGGACTAATGTGTTCATTGCCATTTTTAAGGTTATCTGAAATTAATTTGATATCTTGGATCTTGCTTTCTCCTTAGCTCTTCAAACCAACGAATGCAAAGCATAGGTCTAGCTTGCTTAAAAAAGAAATCTTCCACTACCACTTTGAAGTGCAGTTTTGGCCACAGCTCTGGCCTTGGACACTTAGACAATCAACATTTCTGAGCCTGATGCTGCTGGCTGGGAGAGCACAATGAGCAACCGAAGGAGAACCACTGCCAGCAGGGGTGAACATCTAGGTGGAAACCACCACCCTGTGTCCCTCTGAATGGACTGCATCGACTCCTGTGATCTAGCACCCCTCAGAAATCTCTGGGTTCTTCATGACATGGGAGAAACACACAGGCACCCTGAGGCTGTGTTTCTTGGCAGAGTACCAGGGAGAATGTCAGAGTACAAATACCTCTTCTCCAAAATCCAACAGCCCTCCCTGGGGAGAGGAAGCACCATTAGGTGGCCATTCCACACTGCAAAGGAAACCCCTCCTGTAAAATAAGGCTGCCACCACCATCTGCAGGCTTCCAGACGAGCAGCAGTGAGGGTACAGATGGTAACGCTGGTGGTTTATGGTTTTGGAGGAGGATGAATGAATAGGTTGGGTTACCTCCTTAACTCAGTTTTGGCTTGTAATGTGTTACTGCATGAAAGACTTTCTGGGTCAGGACGGATGGAGCACACAGACGGTAACACTGCAGGGCTCAAGGGAAAGCTTTTACCTGGTATTTGCTTAAGATCCTTCCACTGAATGGAGACTACATTAGTTGGCCCCCTGTTAACCTCAGCTTTGAAGTCAGCTCCACTATACTTTCCCTCATACATCTCATACAACATGAAAAACCCCCACTATCTCAAATGCAAAGCACTGAATGCAAGAGAGATTGAAAGATATAGCAGCAGACAGTGAAGACACTCAGCATTAAATATGGAATAAGAAAGAGGGACTTCTGAAACAAAGGACAGCAAGGGCATAATGGATTAACCAAACTTGCCTCAGAAGTGTCTCAATCTGTGAGTACGTGCCACGTCAGCTGCCAGGTCATTAACGGGATGAACACATAATTGATAAGCTGCAGGTTGCGCTCTACTGGAGAGCAATAAACTCCTTTAAATTACATTAATATTTAACATACATAAAAAGCATTTGTCATTTGCAAAGCACTTTATAGAGTAACTGATGGATTCTATAATGATCCCCAACTCCCAGACTAGGGAATGCAATTCTGGAGAGATAAATACCTGGCTGGCATCCAAATCAAGATTCACTGGCAGAGCTATTATTCTAGCTCAAAATTAGGTTTCTAAGTTTCTGGTCCTTCTAGATTACATTGCTTTGCAGCCCTCAATAGGTAGAAGGAGCATGATACATGGAACAGAAAGAAAGGAGCTGACAACACAGGACAACATTTCTGACTCACATCTAAAAAGTGCCACATCCCTACTTTGGGTCACTGTCCACTCTGACAAATGCAGTTATGTGGGTTGAACAAAAGAAATGAAAATATTAAATATATGATTGCCATGTTGTCTGTTCCTCTCCCTTTTCTTTTAAAGAATTAGTGTTGGGGAATGTATTGACCTCCATAATTTATTGGGTGCCTTAGTATACTTTACATTTTACATATATAAAAGAACTGAGATTAGCTCACTTGCTTACAGCAAACGATAATAACACCAAGGGGGTGGGTTCAAACCCTGTATTGGCCATTCACTTAAGAGCTGGACTTAATGATCCTTGTTGGTCCCTTCCAACACATAATATTCTGTGATTCTGTGAAAACTGCATGGCTTTGTGCGCTGCTGACAGAAAATAATATATACACATATGTATCTGTATGTATGTATGTATGCATGCTTGTGCATATATACATTTTCACCCCATTTAAATTGATACAGTGAGTTCACTTGAAGTTGATCCTTAAAATATGATAGCATTTTTTCTGAAATAAGATAGTTTCCCATGCTGCAGTATTAAGTTTATGTGCAACTGATGCAGAACTTTATTACCCAAAACTTCTGTCGAACTTCACCTTCAGCCTCCTATATGATTTCCTGAGATGTCTCCTGAGACAGACCCAAAGTTTTCCTGCCCTACTAACTCCCTTTGTGAATACTTTTTTATTCCTGTGGAGAAAAAGCACAGTGAAAGTCACATAATTTGTCTTGGCTGGACTCAGCATCCTTTTGCTGTAGCTAAACTTTATGAACATAGGAAGTGGACTTCCTTTGGATCTACCAAGAATTCCCATGGGCTAGAATGGGCTGTGCCAGAGAGACACCTGCAGTTGTATCATTAATACATACAACATACTGATAAAACTAACTAGGAGGGATGCAAAGTCTGAATCACACTGTTTAAGGTATGTAAATTTATGCACCACTCCAGGTGCACTTGTTCCCTGAAATATTTGTTCCTCCTAACTTTCTTTCAATGCACCCCATGGTCTGCTCATCATCATAGCCTTACAGCTTTGTCATCTGAAAATTCTTCCTTTTAGGAGCTCTATTCTCATCAATATTACATTCTGCCTGGGAAGCCCGATCATCTTAGAAGCAGATAAAATGATTACTGATGACAGTCAATATAACTTGAAAATATTTCAGCAATGTAAGTAGAAAAAATTCATACAAAGCTTACATTGGACATTATTCAAGAGCTACTCAGAACTTGCAAAGCAGAGAAATCTGACAAGCAATAAAACATGATGGCTTCCATATGCCAGCATTTTGACACTAAGAGAACTCAAGTTCAGTGAAAGAGTGAAACTTCTTCTAAATGTATTATTCACAGCATTTTTTTGCATAAGTGGAAATCTAACATAACAGATCTCCCTTTCTGGTCCATCCCAGATTCCGATAAAGCTCAGCCTGCTAGACAAGATTTCCACAGAAATGTTATTTGGTAAGATTTTCTTGATTGTATTCCAAAAAGTGACTCACATTTTACAAGCAAGTGGCAAAAGCTGAAATGAGTTGACTCTTTCCATCAAAGCCAGTATGAGTCATTCCTCCAGCTTAATGGCTCCCACACTATCCCTGAGTGACAAAACTGAGACTGCAGGTCAAGAAATGTCCATTTAATAGTCACAAAATATGTGTTCAGATAGCTAGTCCTGGACTGAAGGGGCTTGGACAACATGGGATCTGGTCAGTGACATTAAAAGATACTCATTAATGGATGGTTAATTTGCTATAAGAGTAGTAAAATACCAGATTCTGCTTGAAGCTCACTCTTAGCATCCCAACACTTGACCCAAACTGTAATACCAGGGTTAACTAAAAATCAATAAGGTTTTTCCTCACCTGCTACTTTCCAAAGCACTTAAAATGAGAGCAGCTGAAGGACAAATGGGCTGGGAGCAATGTGATTGTAAAGATGTTATGATTTGGCTCCTAGTCAGGTACTCCTTTTCTCTACCCTTTCTCCCTCTCCATGCTCCTGTGGATTTCCCTTTCAAGCCTGCAGACTATTTCATCTCTGCCTTTATACTCTCCTGTTCTTCCTGGGTGCTTTTCTTCTCTGTGGAACCCCATAGTTACCCAACGGATGGTTGGCTTACCCCAGCCCTCTAAGACACATCCTTCCTCTGCTTGGTCAGGTTCAGCCTTGTCTTGTGTGCATGACCTTCTGACCTAAAACAGGACAGGCTGGTCCACTGACCAAAAATCACCTCGATGACAATGACTGAGTGGAGAAAGGGTCCACCCTGAGATGCTGCATATTCTCACACTTAATATGAGATGCTAAATGTGCTTGCTTTTTGCTTTTCTGGAGCCTTCTGGAGCTGAAGGAATCCTCTTAGTATGGGTCTGCCCACAGGCACATACTGGCTTTTAAGTGACAGCAAAGACCACCCCTTCCAAAAGTAGGCTCCTGTCAGAGTCCCAGCAGGGAAGGCAAGCTTCCTTACAGAAAAATTGCAGCATCTTTTTGCCAGTAACATTAATATACAGTTATGATTCACAGACATCATGGAAAAGCACACAAAAAAAAATCTCACTGCTGTATGTGCTCGACATTTCCCCTGCTTGCCCAGGGTGTCTCTCACACCAGCAGTAATCTCACAGTTGTCAGAATTACTGTATGGACAACGACTCAATGGAAGACTCAACTTGGTAAAGTAAAAGGAAAAGCCCAGTGAGATCAAAATCCTTCTTTGTTTATGGACTTTGTTGCCCATGTTTTTTTCCTGCATTCTGCTGTGGCATATGCCAAAAGAAAATTAATCCAGAGTCTCTGGCTCTCTCAAGGAATGCTCAGAACCCCTAATCTAGCTCAAATCTGTGCACCATCTTCAACAACCTGCAGACAAAACAATGAAAGTACCTCTGTGCTTGGCACTGGTGAAGTTTCATGCCATTCATCCTTTTTCTTAAATTAGAAGTAGAATCTTCACTATTTGACTCCTGACAGGATGAAAAAATTATGACAAAAAGCCATTTACCTCTACTTCACATGCATACTCCGATCCATCCAGGAGCGTCACTTTGCATTGCATATTTTTCGGTTTCTTGACAATCTTTAGAGGAGACTTAGAAAGTTTGCTAGATGAAGATTTTTGAGAGAGCTTGTCGTCCTCTAGCTGCTGGTATTCCAGCTGTTTTGCACTTGCAGCAGCAAACTCCTGCTCTTTCTCTGTGGCCTATAAGGAGAAAGAAATATACTTTTTGAAGAAAGATAAACCAATCATTGCCCTGCAGTTCACTGTACATGCTGCACCCAAGCATTTAAGTGAGCCTTTTCTGGGGCTTGAAAAAGAAAGCCCCTGATGCAGGACAGAGTCTTTACTGAAAAGATTTCCCATATTCCTTCCAGCCCTCCCTTCTCCCTCCAAAATGTACAAAATACCCATGAAGGAGGGGCATTCATGGAAATATTTTAAGGCTTCTACTTTTTCCACAGGTACAAAATCCCACTTGGACTTTCTGTACTTTTTTATTTTTTTGGTGTTTTGGAAATACTGAGTAATCATTAAATTTTGTTGATGAACAGATACTCCTACACTTTCTTGATATTAGTTGGAAGTCCCATACCTGTTAAATTATATGATGTTTCCATGGTGTCATATGGAATAGAAAAACACCATCAAGTCTGCAATAATTTGACTGTCAGTGGGAAAACAGTCCCTGAATGAGGGCATGGATCCCCCCTGAAAAGTGAATTTGTAAGGGCATGCTGATGTCCTTGGGAGAGTGAAAGGCTCCCCAAGCACCTAGGCAAAGGGTTAAGAAAACATGACAGAAATGAGGGGCCAAACTACTTTAATGTGCAGCCAGCTGGCTAAATGGACAGGATGAGAGGATGCATTTTGCTGTCTGCTGATGCCCAGTAAATCTCCCAAGGTGGAGAGAAGTAGGTGCCATTTGAAAGACAAATATATGGCAGGGAATTGGGGCAACAAATAACGACCATGGTTGCTTTTGCTCGGGGTTAACTGAGGGTCAGGCCATTTGAAGTTACTGTGATGCAGCACAGCCCACAGTCCACTCCACAGCACTAGATGAAAGCCAGAAAGAGCTCTACAGCATTTCACCTTTCCTAGCAACAGCACTGTGCTGCAGTCATTACCTTTCTCATGAGATATATCCCTGATAGACTCCAAACAAAACCTCAACAGGAGTGCAGTAATACCTCAGCTAAAGCTTAAGTTAAATAAAAATATCTTTCTGTTATCTCACTACAAGGCAAAAAAAACTCCAACCTGATCTGTCTCTGAATTATTTCAATGTAATAAGCAAAAAGCATTAGTGAGAATATATTGTAAATTAATCCTGCAAGTCTGTTTCCATTCATTGTAAATAATAAACCTTCATGAGAATGGAGCAAATCCATCCAAAGGCTTTAAGCTGCTTTGAGACCAGAACAATATTGCATCATATAACCCGAAACAACAGTGTACTTCTAAATCATGGGGTACTGTCCCTGAGTGATTTCTTAAAAACAAGCTTCAACTTTCCTCTCTGCCTTCTGACAGTGAGGGAAGGACAATTTGGAGCTGGCTGTGGTCCCTATAGTGTCAGCTCCCACCAAAGTCCAGCAAACTACGGAGGAGTGCCAAGACCTCACAGTCCCCCTTTCCCTGCAAGGAGGACACAGCAATGGTCTCCTGGGCTTTCCTGGATAGGGAAACTGGAAGAAAGTGGGGCTTAAAAGACAAAAAGGCAAGAGCTGCTTTCAAAATCTATTGCATCCCATGGGCCACGAATGTTCTTCTTCAGGAGCAGCCTAGCACCAGCCATCTCTTTCCCCATCTAGCTCTAGCCCAAGAGGAATTCCTCCTTCCAGCAGCTGGACACCAGCTCTGTGCCTGGATGTCAAGGTCCTCGCATACCTTGAAAACTGGTGGGAGATGAAGGCACAGTGTAGGTAAGTGGGTCAGCTGTTTGCTGAGCATTTAACACTTACAGCAGCTGTGATGAAGAGGGAGAGTCCCCCTGGGCTCACAGCAAAGCTTGAGGCCAGCTAGCCTTCTACCACTATCTGCAGCCAGCTGGCAAGTGGTCCAGCCTTGCGCAATGAGAATAAACAACACTGAAGATGCCTCCTGCTTGGGCCTCTGCACAGAGCTGCACTGCTGCTGGTGGGCAGAGGGGCTGTGATGATTTCTCTATGTTTTGTCAAAAGAAATCTGCCAGGAAAGGTGCATGTATGCATATGTGGGTAAAAAAAGTAATTCCAGTGATGGGGAAAAAATGCACTGTCTTACCCAGTGGCTCATCGCATTTCTCGTGTGAGAGTTTGCACTGTGCTCCAACACAAAAAACAACCAACAAAATAGCTCAGCACGGAACACTTTCAAGAAAACAGAAAAGCTGCTTGACAAAAAAATCTACTACAAGGACACGCATGATCCATTTAAACCTTAGAACCATACTCAGCCTGCAACCAGTTTATGTGAATCTCCATGGATTAGTCATTATTTTCCTTCATAAAGACACTCTGTATATAAAGACTACTGGCGATTTTTGCTTATTTATAAATATTAAAAAATATTACTGAGGTTATTTTGTTTGTTAAGGTTCCCATCTACATTAAGATCAGGAGAATGTGTCTAGCTTAAAATCATACAAAAGGTTTTCCTCTCATTTGTCTGGAGAACAAAACATGCCAAGAACTATTAGAGAAGATTCCCCCAAACTATGCTGACATGTTCAGGCATTGGGGTACTTTCAGACTGTATTAAGTCTCTTCTTCCTAAAGAAACCTGACATCCTGGAATCTAGGAAAAAAAAATGCCAGTGAAAGACCCATGTACACAGTGAATTATTTTTTACTCTGCAAGCATAGCTTCATTTTCTCCTAAGCTCTTCTCCAAGGTATTTCTGCACTTTTATTTTTTTTTTTTTGTAGTTTCTGTGCTCTGTTTTTGCAGTAGTTTTTAAGTCCTGTGGACTAAATTCTAATGCAGCAGAAGTTGCTTCAGGGTTTGCATGTTTTGAGCATAATCTCTCTCATGTATGACACAGTATGTTCAAGCCCTTCTAAAGCTGGACTCCCTCTCAAAGGATGCCTCTTGAATCATCGGATTCAGCAGCAGTGATCTTGGATGCTTTGCAGCTTCTCACTGGGGTATGAAGTGACATTGCCACAGTTGCAAAACACATTAATCCCATCTACTTACTGCAGCTGTCCAGAAACTTTGGTGCCCAACCTTGTGTGACACCTCCTTCTCTTTTCCAAAGAGACAGGAAGGCAGGCAGAAATGAGGTTGCATTATTACACCTGATAGCAAGGATTCATTTCTCTAATGCCTGTTAATCTCAATATGAAAAGGTTATTCACCTATGTTAAAATGTTGGGGGGTTTTATGTACATAGGACCATAAAGAAAAGTTACTGTCATGGATTGGCAACTTAAGTCTTCCTTCCCAAGATTCTTTCATAAAAGCAAGAGCAAAGATCCACTCCCTCACTGCAATTACAGACAGCAAGAGAGAGAATAAGATCCTTCAGTTTTTGGCTTTTTAATGACACCATTGCAAACAGCCTTGTCTCTTAGTGCTGCCTGAGATAAAGACACAAGCCACTACAAAATAACATTGGGCTTATCAGTACAGTTGGATTTGGCAGCCTACTTACAGCAGGGACGTTTGGATTCAGTCTGGTAATCTCAGCAGGAAGGTGTCACATATCCCTTTCACTAACCCAGTTCTTCTGTCTTGCCTTCTACAGAAACCAGCTCACTGGTGATCCTTGGGAAAGGGATCATGCAGCACCTGAGAGCACCTCACAACTCTAAACACATGTGGACAGGCTTGGTGTCTAAATTAGAGATTTTTGTGTCTGTCTGGTTATTTTGGTGTTGGGTTTATTTTGTACTCTGGGGCTTTTTGTTGTTGTTGCTGTTGTTTATTTTTTTTACATTCTTAACATGAAAAAATTTTGAAGTGGAAAGATTACTGAAGATGTGTTGAAAAACATCTATATAAATAATAATATTTATGCATAAGACTGCCTAAATGCTTTTAATCAATGACCAATTTATTCAACACCTATCTCTTTTGGACAAGCAGCTTTGCTTCTTTTTCCCAAACTAATTACAGGAAACTTCTGATCTTTTTGACAGATCAAAATTGCTTCACTAGCATTGTCTACCCTAACCAAGTAAAAGAACAGGAGCCCACTTCAAGCAGCCAGAATTTTTAAAAGGCTGGAGGCAAGGAGGAACTAGTCTGGCTTATTCCACTCTCCAAAGGTAAATGTGATCAGATGAGGGTCATAACCTTATGGTGCTAAGGGAAGTGATTTTCAGGTACCTCATTAATTGTGTGTCACTTGCCCATGAAGAAAAATGCTTGTTAATCCTATTGACTGGAAATTATTAACGGAAAGAAGAAAGCAGCTTCCGCAAATTTAATAAGTGCAACAATGAACTAAATGGAAAAGCACGCAATAGCTCTACTGAAACCTATTACATTAATATCTCGAGTAATTATAACGCAGTCATTTCAGACCCACGAGAAACTTAAGGGACCACAGATTCTTCATGGCTCACACATCAGACAAGCAAGCATGAAATCAGTGTTCAGCAGGTTTCAAAAGAAATGAACTTTGAAAACATTTTCAGCTTCATAAAAACTGACACTCTTTGCTATCTAATGCAAATGCAAGGTCAAAGATGTTTCCTGCTTAATTAATGAGACTGCCCTCATATTTAAGCACTGGATGCAGAAATACCTGCTGAGAATATAAAAACATTCTGCATGAAAGCTATTTTTCTTTAAACGTGAAAGATCAACCAACCCAGACCTACAGCATCCCATCGAACACCCTTCCACGCGTAACTGAAAATACATTTGCACTCCCAACGTGCCTGGATGGTCATTTCCTGGGAGCAGAAGGTGGGTACACAGCGCCGTGAGCGCGTGTACAGGGAGGGGCTGCCTTACCTGCTCCTTTCTCACTGGTGTGCTGTGCGCTGCCACAGCCGAGAACTGCTCGAGTGCGGTCTGGTGTTCTTCACTTGGCTGCTGCTGCTGTGGCTGCTGCTGCTGTGGCTGCTGCTGCTGCTGGTCCTGTGGCTGGGTATCCGCTGCCCCTTCCTGAGCAGGGCTCTCCTCCTGATCCTGCTCTTTATCCTTGGACTCGGAGTCTGATCCTGATTCTGTAGTCATGGTTGGTTATTCTGCAAGACAGGGGGAGCACACCTACTGAGTACAATCTCATAGCTGTGGATTTGTGAGCTAGGCATACAAAATGAAGAGAGATCAGATAGTTTTAGTCTTAATAACCTCAGCCTTTAAAACTTAAGTGCCTATCACACAAGCCCAACCAGGATCCCCAGGAAAGCTTCCCTGGTACAAAAGACCAGGTCTAAACTCATCCATACTCTAGGGTAAACACATGTTGCGAAAAAATCTTATTCCACATAGTAATACACAGACATTATAGGACTTGTGTGCAAGTTAACTACAGAACACGTAGCTCATAATTCATAAAGGGACAGTAGCACATTGGGTCTTAAATCTAACAAAACCCAGAAAAAGTTTGGGTTTCTAAACCATGTGGAAACTTGAAACATTAAATCTTCTGTCCTTCACACTGAAATCAACAGGATTTCAGCTCTTCAGCGTCTGTGCTCCCTTTTGGAAATGTACTCAAGTACTTTTGATGCTTCCAAGCAACATATTAATGGTTGGACTAGATGATCTTAGAGGTCTTTTCCAACCAAAATGATTCTATGATTCTATACATACTAGAAATATCAGAAATGGTCCACCAAGACAGTGCAAACATACAATTGCCCTTAAACCCAGCTCTGTCCTTCCCAATTGACTTCATCTACACTTCTGTCTTTTCTTTCTAAGTGCTAGAGCATCCAAAAGGAAACATAAAGACTTCCATTAAGTCATTCTAAATGTTAGATTTAAACTGACAGGAATACAACCTTCCTTGAATGTGAAAAGTCTATGTTTGTCCAGTACTAAATCAAAATGAAAATATTAACAATATTCATTCAAAATTTTAACTACTTCAATTAAATAGTTTTGTTGCAAATATGTAGTTGGCACCCAATTCTCAATCTAAACACAAGCAAAGCCCAAATTAAAAAAAAATACTGTGATTTGTATCAAAACAAGGACTTGAAAATCAGACTCAGTGTCTGTTCAGAGAAGGGAGTGTGCTTTTATGTTTGTTACTCATATGTTCTCAGACCTCACAAACTTATTCTTGAATATTGTGCTACTAAGCAACTTGAAGGCAAACCAGTCTGCTGCAATCTATTCTGTTAGTCATCAGGACATGTTTTTTGTTTTTTTTTTCACCTGGTAACCATGGCTGCTGTGTAATTATAGGTGATTCCACAAAATATACATCTACTAATTCACCTTCTAGGAAGTCACTATGAACTCCAAACTTACACTACAATGCTTACTAGTAGAGTCAAGTTTACTATAGAACATAAGAAAAGTACAAACCTTTCTGTTTTTCTTCTCTTAAATGTTTGATAATCTAAATTGCTTGACAGAAAATGCTTTCAATGAGGCCAATTACTATTTTCAAACTTGCTTGTGTATTCTGCATTTCATCTTCTGCATTGCATATTCTGTATTTCAAAGCTAAGTTCTCCAGTGAATGCATGCCTCTGCAGAGCAAAGCGAGTCACAACATTCAGCCTATGCTCATCTCTTGCACTGTGTGTGAGGAGGGGGGTGCATGTTCCCACCCCCTGCCAGCCAAAACAGTATCAGAGAAAAGCAGAACTATAAAACATACATGGCAGGTTTATGCTTCAGGCCACATTTTCAAGGTACTAACATGTGACACACTTGTTTAGAAACACATCGTAAATTTCTACACTCAAACTGGCACAACTGTATAAAAAATACTTTTCAAAACGTGTTATTTAACAAATTGTCTTTAGCATCTACAAAAAGCAATAATTAACTTGAGTCTTAAAATGTGACAATGAGAAAGGCATTCATTTAATCAAACTTCAGCTGTCCATATCTGAAATGGTCACTATAAATACAGAGCAGAAAAACAGACGTTTCAGAGAGGGATTCATCTGACCTATTTTAAATTCCTGCTTTAAGCTGAGATAAATCACATACTAGAGTGACTTCAACTCGCTACAAAGGAAGCCTAAACAAGTTCTTCCAATGTAGATCATGCAAGCCCATCCTCCATGTTCAATTCTCCTAAGCCATTCTTTTTTTGTATGCTTTAAACATTAAATTGAACAACAATGTTAATCTCCCAGTTTTGCTTTACCCATCTGTCAACTCAGTGCAATATAAACTATTCTTCATAATATTCTTCACAGCACTCATAATACTTGCCTTGATTTAAAAGCACCCAGGTCTCCATAAATGTCTAAAGTTTGCCCCCACCCGCCCCCACCCTGTTTTGTGCAAGTGTTTGAGGACATGAAATAAAAATTAAAAAAATAATTGGAATAAACACGATCGATGTGCTCAGTTTTCTTTTCCAGAAACTATGAATTAGGAA